>NC_091122.1:148881954-149181954 GCF_040183065.1 Periplaneta americana
GATAGATAGATAGATAGATAGATAGATAGATAGATAGATAGATAGATAGATAGATAGATAGATAGATAGATAGATAGATAGATAGATAGATAGATAGATAGATAGATAGATAGATAGATAGATAGATAGATAGATAGATAGATAGATAGATAGATAGATAGATAGATAGATAGATAGATAGATAGATAGATAGATAGATAGATAGATAGATAGATAGATAGATAGATAGATAGATAGATAGATAGATAGATAGATAGATAGATAGATAGATAGATAGATAGATAGATAGATAGATAGATAGATAGATAGATAGATAGATAGATAGATAGATAGATAGATAGATAGATAGATAGATAGATAGATAGATAGATAGATAGATAGATAGATAGATAGATAGATAGATAGATAGATAGATAGATAGATAGATAGATAGATAGATAGATAGATAGATAGATAGATAGATAGATAGATAGATAGATAGATAGATAGATAGATAGATAGATAGATAGATAGATAGATAGATAGATAGATAGATAGATAGATAGATAGATAGATAGATAGATAGATAGATAGATAGATAGATAGATAGATAGATAGATAGATAGATAGATAGATAGATAGATAGATAGATAGATAGATAGATAGATAGATAGATAGATAGATAGATAGATAGATAGATAGATAGATAGATAGATAGATAGATAGATAGATAGATAGATAGATAGATAGATAGATAGATAGATAGATAGATAGATAGATAGATAGATAGATAGATAGATAGATAGATAGATAGATAGATAGATAGATAGATAGATAGATAGATAGATAGATAGATAGATAGATAGATAGATAGATAGATAGATAGATAGATAGATAGATAGATAGATAGATAGATAGATAGATAGATAGATAGATAGATAGATAGATAGATAGATAGATAGATAGATAGATAGATAGATAGATAGATAGATAGATAGATAGATAGATAGATAGATAGATAGATAGATAGATAGATAGATAGATAGATAGATAGATAGATAGATAGATAGATAGATAGATAGATAGATAGATAGATAGATAGATAGATAGATAGATAGATAGATAGATAGATAGATAGATAGATAGATAGATAGATAGATAGATAGATAGATAGATAGATAGATAGATAGATAGATAGATAGATAGATAGATAGATAGATAGATAGATAGATAGATAGATAGATAGATAGATAGATAGATAGATAGATAGATAGATAGATAGATAGATAGATAGATAGATAGATAGATAGATAGATAGATAGATAGATAGATAGATAGATAGATAGATAGATAGATAGATAGATAGATAGATAGATAGATAGATAGATAGATAGATAGATAGATAGATAGATAGATAGATAGATAGATAGATAGATAGATAGATAGATAGATAGATAGATAGATAGATAGATAGATAGATAGATAGATAGATAGATAGATAGATAGATAGATAGATAGATAGATAGATAGATAGATAGATAGATAGATAGATAGATAGATAGATAGATAGATAGATAGATAGATAGATAGATAGATAGATAGATAGATAGATAGATAGATAGATAGATAGATAGATAGATAGATAGATAGATAGATAGATAGATAGATAGATAGATAGATAGATAGATAGATAGATAGATAGATAGATAGATAGATAGATAGATAGATAGATAGATAGATAGATAGATAGATAGATAGATAGATAGATAGATAGATAGATAGATAGATAGATAGATAGATAGATAGATAGATAGATAGATAGATAGATAGATAGATAGATAGATAGATAGATAGATAGATAGATAGATAGATAGATAGATAGATAGATAGATAGATAGATAGATAGATAGATAGATAGATAGATAGATAGATAGATAGATAGATAGATAGATAGATAGATAGATAGATAGATAGATAGATAGATAGATAGATAGATAGATAGATAGATAGATAGATAGATAGATAGATAGATAGATAGATAGATAGATAGATAGATAGATAGATAGATAGATAGATAGATAGATAGATAGATAGATAGATAGATAGATAGATAGATAGATAGATAGATAGATAGATAGATAGATAGATAGATAGATAGATAGATAGATAGATAGATAGATAGATAGATAGATAGATAGATAGATAGATAGATAGATAGATAGATAGATAGATAGATAGATAGATAGATAGATAGATAGATAGATAGATAGATAGATAGATAGATAGATAGATAGATAGATAGATAGATAGATAGATAGATAGATAGATAGATAGATAGATAGATAGATAGATAGATAGATAGATAGATAGATAGATAGATAGATAGATAGATAGATAGATAGATAGATAGATAGATAGATAGATAGATAGATAGATAGATAGATAGATAGATAGATAGATAGATAGATAGATAGATAGATAGATAGATAGATAGATAGATAGATAGATAGATAGATAGATAGATAGATAGATAGATAGATTTATTGAGTAATATTATACATACAAATTTTATATTATCATAATTTTGTCTAATCCAATGCACGGGTCTTCTGACCGTTCGTGCTTTGTAGGTTCCACCCTACCTATGATTACATCCAACTGCTCTCTACAAGAACACATATATTAAAATGGAAATGGCACAATAAAACACATTATATAATATATCCTAACCTACAAGACATAAAAGTGTACAGTTGGGTGGATACTATTATCCCTTCCTCAGTCCGCGTCGCAGACTACAACAGCTGCATTTCTAATCTTTCTCGCCTTCAAGAGGAACAATCCAGTCTTTTGTTCCCATTCTCTATTCCCCATGAGGTCGAGACATGCAAGCGAACTCCTACTCTGACTTAGCATCGAGGGTGGTAAATATTTTCTCCGTACAAGTTCCAATTCAACACACAGTAATAAAATATGCATATATGAATCCTTTTCTTTGCAAAGCGGACATAGACGCTCCCCTTTGTAACAGTGAGTAAATAAAGTTGCATATTTATTTATCTATTTATTTAATTTGTTTATTTAGTTTGTTACTTGTTTGCTCGTTTATTTATTTATTTATTTTATTCGTTTATTTTGTTTGTTACTTGTTTACTCGTTTGTTTATTTATTTATTTATTTTATTCGATTATATACTTTGTTACTTGTTTGCTCGTTTATTTATTTATTTATTTATTTATTTATTTATTTATTTTGTTTATTTAGTTTGTTACTTGTTTATTCATTTATTTATTTATTTATTTTATTCGTTTATTTCGTTTGTTACTTGTTTGCTCTTTTATTTATTTATTTATTATTTATTTATTTATTTATTTATTTATTTATTTATTTATTTATTTATTTGCCTGTCTATTTTCTAATGTTCATATTAACAGACTGTGCTAAACGCACGTAAAGTGTTCGCGCGCTGTAATGATAAACCACGTTACGTATCACAGTGGCATAATACATTTCGTATCAAATGTTTGTTCATTTCAATATTTGTCTTATCTAGAATTCAGTATAGGGGTAACGTGTTGGCAGCATGACGACTCCATTCCACTCGTTATAGCATTCCCCAGCAAATGGAACATTGGCGATCACAACTGGCCAATAAGCTTACAGAATTTCGGATGTACTCTCATATTTGTAATAAACATAAATTGTCTTTAGGATTACATACTATTATTACAGCGTACTTAATACAACTGTATTAGAGGCAATGATGAGTGACTTACCACTGCTAAGCACTATATAAAATCGGATTAACGTAAATCCTTGCGTGGATATGCACAATTCCCTATCTCCTTTAGCCATATCTTTGTGGATGGAGCTAATGTGTCCACTCACTAATGGCTTTCTACAAAAGGTAAACAACTACTTCTGTCAAAGACACTCGTCAGCTTGTGGCCACACTGGCATCATGTGTAAAGGTGGGTGAAACTGTTTTCTAATATATATATATATATATATATATATATATATATATATATATATATATATATTGCCATTCTTCCATTTTATACCTTTTTAAGGTATTCTTACGCAAGAGCTCTTAGCCTTTGTTAACTTATTATTAGTACTACAGTATATTGGTACAGACCACTAGCTTGTAACGCAGGAGATCCCGATTAGAGTCCTGGTCATACCTAAAGATGGGGTGGGACAGTGTTTTGCCGTCACAGCCCCGAACTCTGACAGCTCCGGAAAATCACTGTGACAGATAATGGAGATTTTGTCACAGTGTGATTTTTGTGTTATGATGATTCTTGGCGATTACGAATATTTCTCACCACGAGCCCACAGATTTTTATGTTTATAGCACTTCTGCGAATTGGAATATCTGTGCCAAAAGTATCATATCAACAATACTGAATAGCGCGGCGAGTAACAAACATGTGGTGAGCGGTGTTATCGCGATGTGTGAACGCATATACTTATTCGCCCAAGAATGTTTACGAATGATTCAGTATAAAATACTTCAAGATAATGTAGTTTGGGTTAACCTACATCGATTTAACCTAATACACGTTACTTATGTCCGCAGTTTAACGGGTCACCGGCGTGGCTCAGTCGGCGCTTGTCTGCCCATCTGAAGTTGCGTTCTGGCGCGGGTTCGATCCCCGCTTGGGCTGATTACCTACTTGGGTTTTTCCGAGGTTTTCCCCAACCGTAAGGTGAATGCCAGATAATCTATGGGAATCTTCGGCTTCATCTCTCCAAATACCATCTCGCTATTACCAATCTCATCGACGCTAAATAACCTAGCAGTTGATACAGCGTTGTTAAATAACCAACTTAAAAAAGACTAACGGTTGGGGAGAAATAATGGAACATCTTGCGGTTCCGTGTACTATAGTTGACGTGATACGCCAGATCTTTTGCACACGGCAACATCTGAGCACCGCAACACCAGCGCAACTGAATACACGTTCACTTGATATTTAATTCGTGTATTCTTATAGTGAATAGCCAAACATGCTTTTTGTTTGTGGATTTTGTGATGGCAATGCTTTAGCTGTTGTTGAGGAATACAGACGAAGTTACATCTAGCTGTGTGGGTTCTCGTGTTTACGGGATGTTATCTGAAAGTAGCAAGCTGCGAAGTGTTTCATTGAGGTCGGAAAGGGAACCGGTACTGGTACCTGATATAAATTTACAATTCATGGAATCCATAAGAAGGTCAACCTTAATAATTTGTCTTGTGTAATTATTTTATTTTCTTACTGCGTTTGTACTTAATCATGAAATAAACTTACTTAAATGCAACACAAGATGCAGCATTTTCAATAATGTATCATATCACAATGTTGTAAATGTAGAATTACTTCTACTGTACTCCAACCAAGTGAAAGTCTCAGGGGAATGAGACGCATCGGGGTAATGCTATGAATGAATGTTGATGTCATAAGATGTCATAAGGTCACACACGTGGGTACACGCATCTCCATTGGCTAACTCTCAAAACACAAACGATAACACTAATACACACATACTTATACTATCCCAGTTACAAAATTAGATCACTGTTAATTTCCTAGTCTTTTAATCCCTCCATACAGGAAATACCAATATGGAAATCTTATATTATATCTAGATCTACAAAAATTAAAATCTTTAACAGTAACGTGAAATCAGTCTTATTATATGGCTGTGAGACATGGAAAACAAGTAAAATTATACAAAATAAACTGCAAACATTTGTTAATGGATGTTTACGAAGAATTTAAAAAATTAGATGGACAGATATAATCACAAACTCAGAACTATGGAAGATAACAAATCAGAAAGAAATCACAATAGAAATCAAAAGACGAAAGTGGAATTGGATAGGGCACACAATCAGGAAAGAAGATGGAGCCGTAGAAAGATTGGCTTTGGATTGGAACAAGTAGAACAAGAGGAAGACCAAACAATACATGGAAGAGAATAGTTTTGGAGGAAATTGCTAGGGAAGGGAAAACATGGAGCGAAGTGAAGAATTTGGCCACAAATAGGGTCCGATGGAGGCACTTTGTGAATGCCCTATGCTCCTCATGAGGAGATACAGGAGTTTGATTGATTGATTGATTGATTGATTGATTGATTGATTGATTGATTGATTGATTGATTGATTGATTGATTGATTGATTGATTGATTGATTGATTGATTGATTGATTGATTGAGGAAATAACATGCAGGAGAGCGCATGTTTTTTAAACTGACGTTATAACGGTAATATAATCTATCTACTTCGCTCCAATAGATGACGCAATAGTAAGCACATTCCTTTCACGGTTAATCTCCTGGTTGGAGAATAGTATAATGCCGCTCTCCATTTAAAAGTTCGCCAATCAATAACTTCCCAAGCGTTATATTTCGGACATAGTTATATCAGGTTAAATCTATGTAGATTAACCCAAACTACATCATTTTACATTCCTTCTGAGATACCCTGTATACTCGCCATCATCGCTATGAGTTACATACATAACGGGTGGAGTTGCCGATTTCTCAGAAATGTAATTTTCGAACTACAGTCACAATCAGTACCAGCGACATAGCCTACCTGTCACAGCGACAATATCACAGGTCTTCAAATTACATCCCACTACCAGTCAGGCCTGGAATTTTTCATTGTAAAATCCATAGTGACATTTATGCAGGGCAAGGTCGCAATTGTTTTCTCGGTGTCCTAACGTTTCCTCAATATAGGCATCAACAGCATTCTTTTAGACATCTCTCTATTCCCATTTCATATGCATCGCCATCATCGGTCGGGGACGAGGAGAAGACTGGTCAAAGGGCATGTGGAGTTTCCTGCTTGCACACTGTATGTACCTCTAGCAGTAGCATAGTCGATCGGTGTAACTGAGAATGTGCGTAGCTGCGGGTTAGTAGAATGGTCTTAAATGTTAGATCGTCATGACTTTCGCCTTGTAAATCAATCCATGAACATAATAGGTACCGTAACTGTTTTCCCACATCGTCTTTCACACAAACCAATTCCAAACCTGATGTCGATCAGTGAAACGCTGTGCAAGATTATTGAGCTATATTATACATGTATATTATAAATCAAAATGTACAGTAGTGGCAAAAAAACCGGACCGACCCTTGTAGCTGGTTTCAGAGCCTTGTTCACTCAGAGCACGATAGACTGGTAACTAAGACTTTCGTGGTTCGAATCCTGCCTGGGAAGGAAAATTTTTTTGTTCCTTATTCAAATTTATTCCCAATACTTTTCGATTGCAGCGATATTTTACTACTTAATTAACTTATTATTCATAGAATATGAATTTTACCAGCAATCGAAAAATATTGGGAATAAATTTGAATAAGGAACAAAAAAATTTCCTTCCCAGGCAGGATTCGAACCACGAAAGTCTTAGTTACCAGTCTATCGTGCTCTGGAGTGAACAAGGCTCTGAAATCAGCTACAAGGGTCGGTCCGGTTTCTTTTTGCCACTACTGTACCATTTTCTAATTTACGTTCTCCTGTGCAGTGAAGCTGCTCATACTGTTGGTACCAGCACTATGCTCATCTTATTTCGAGAGGGCAGAAGCGCACTCAAAGCGCCTTACCTCTGAAGCGACATCCAAATTCACCATAGAATTGTTAAAGGTAAGTTTAGTATATTTACAGTCAACTTTAGTAAATGAGAATTACATCTATTTAGCCAGTCGCTGATGATAATATTTATTTCTATTCTTTCATGAGTAGTGCATAAAACATTAATGCTATATAATATACTATTGATCTCACTGAGGTCAACTCGCAAAGAAAATTCTTCGTCCTCAGCTTTAGAGACGATTAAAGTCTAAACGAATATTGGGCAAGATATACGTTCAATATTAAAACATTCTACTTTTATAAACGCTCAAAACATAAAAGACGAACTGGTTAATAAATTTGCTCAGATGAAACCAAGGGACGTTATTCTTTGCTACATTAATGGTTGTTATCTATTATAAATGAAAGTGCAATTTATTTTGTTAATTGTAATTAAAATTTCTTTATCAATAAAATTGTGTGTGTTCATTTATTTGTACCTACGTCATAATAACAAGAAGAGCATGTAAATCACGTATCGTATAAATAGGATAAGAAGTTGAAACTAGGCCTATATATGGAAACTGGAAATTTACTGTAAAGTGGGGTAAACTTGGTCATGAAAAAAAAACCACCAGCCGTATTCGTGACTTAAAATAATAAAAAAAGCTTTAAACATGAATTAAAAATACTGAATTTTACAAAATATAAGTTCAGTACATCTGATATTATTTATTGATTTATTTATTTATTTATTTGCTTGCTTGCTTTTGCTTGCTTTTGCTTGCTTTTGCTTGCTTTTGCTTGCTTTTGCTTGCTTGCTTGCTTGCTTGCTTGCTAATCGACATGAATATCGTACTCGAAGACAAAAGTCTACTTATATAATTACAAACAAACAAGAGAAATAGAAATAAAATAATACAAACAATATAAAAAAATGAGATACAGTAGTATTAACAAAATTTGAGACCGAATGAGCAGCGCTCGTGTTCGGTCGCAGTTCAGATATAATATTAATAGGCCTATAAGAGAGTATAAAATAAAATAAAATAGGAAATAGAATTAAAATTACAGTTACAGAAATTGTATAATACAATATTAAATAAGATAATAATAAAAATAAATAAGTAAAATAAAATAGGAACTAAAATTTAAATTACAGCGACAATGGAATTATATAATATAATATTAACACTAGAGAAGAATAATATCGCACTTGAAAAGTAGGACTATATATTATATATTTCAAAATTATAGAATACAAATATAATATAGGTTGATTAATTCATACACATAGGCTATAAATTTATTTAATCAAGTTGAAGATATTAACACGTTTCTATTGAGCCTAAATGTCATACAAGTGCACCTCTTAAACATGGTGCTAGTTTCGGCCCAAGACTTTATAATAAAATTACAAACCTATTTCCCAAATTTGAAATATTTTAAAATTGAAGCTTTTAAAAAATAAATTTATAAAATTATTCATCATATGTAATATTAACAAATGTGTGTATTTTTTACCCTTTATTTCTGTCGGCTATATTAATGTTTTTATGAAATATCACTGGCTTCTGTCTGTTTGTCAATTTATGTTAAATGTGTTTTTTCTCTCTTTTTCTCTTTCTTCTTTTTTGTGTTATTTATTGGTTTGAATTAAGTTACTTACTGTATTTAGTAAACTGTCCTTGTAAATTTTATGTTATATTTTTGGCTAAGACCCCATCTTACACGAGCCTAGCCACCGGCGTGGCTCAGTCGGCTAAGGCGCTTGCCTGCCGGTCTGAAGTTGCGCTCGGGCGCGGGTTCGATCCCCGCTTAGGATGGTTACCTGGTTGGGTTTTTTCCGAGGTTTTCCCCAACCGTAAGGTGAATGCCAGGTAATCTATGACGAATCCTCGCCTCATCTCGCCAAATACCATCTCGCTATCACCAATCTCATCGACGCTAAATAACCTCGTAGTTGATACAGCGTCGTTAAATAACCAACTTAAATGAAAATAAAATACACGAGCCTGACTCTTACGGTAGTGGCTAGAAACATTTTTGTTTTACCATTTAAATTTGTACTCGCTCGCTAGCTAATTATGGGAGAGTTGGGTAGTATCAGATATCGGGTAATATCGGACAGTGAGTTTCTTTCATCTACCACACGATGATAGTATCTGATTGACATGGTTACGTTTCTGTGATGTCGCATAGAGAAACGTAACCATGTCATTCAGGTACTACCATATGGTGGTAGATGAAATAAACGCACTGTACGATACTACCCGATGTCCGATACTACCCGACTCTCCCCTAAATAAATAAAATAAAATTAAATTAAATTAAATTAAGTTCAAAATTAAAGTGCATATTCCTATGTTACATATATTGGGTGTTCAGTTCAAAAAGTGTCATGGCTCGCTGTATGTCGTCATGTGGCTATCCGATGAGCCTAGAGACTTCAATCCTCCTACACTTCCGCAGAGGCGTATTACATAAATGCGAGAGAAGTTGCCTAGCAAGTACGGCGTTCATTCTGAAGAATACTTATCGATACGTACGGTAACGCCAGTAGTGGCAAGAATGTGAACTGTTTGGAAACACGTACTGAAGTGAGTTTTTTTTCTTACTGTCGGGATATGGGGAGAGGATTAAGACGATTACTTACGTATTTGTTGACATTAACTTGGACGGTCAACATGGACACGGAGCATTTTGATTTGTGTTGTGGAATGTTGCCGTACGCAATCGATGATAACAAATACCCTGCGTACGACTTGCCCGCGCAAAACACAGTTCGAAAGAGGTTATGGTAGCACACAGACTTTACAGACCGCCACCTGTTGCTATGACATTCAAGTTATACCGTACACGTTCTCAAGTTCAGATTGAACGCCTTGATTAATAGGCAACTTCTCTGACATAAAAGCTGAAACTCGCTTCAAATCGCTGACTCACAACAGTGACGTCATGACACACTTTGAAATGAACACCCAGTATTTTCAGCTTGACTATTCCCCTTATGAACAAGTTTCTACTGTATAAAGACTGTTCGAAATCGGTAAAATTATGATAATAGAAGTAATATAGCAGCAACTGGTGAAATGAGAGTAGCACAGTGTTAAATGTACACTTGATGTAATAATTGGAAAGTTTTATGTTCACGTTCAGGTTTTGGTGAAAGAACAACCCGGAAATTGCATCATATCTCCACTCAGCATTTACACGACGTTGGCCATGTTACAACAGGGCGCTCGGAGCAACTCCAGGGCGGAGTTGAACAGAGTGCTCCACGCAGATTACTCTCAAACGAAAAGGCAGTACAGGGACATTATAAGCAGCATCAAGGTAACGCTTTTACTAGAACCACAGTGTAGTAGCCCATATGACAGCCACGAAGCTTGAGTTGTGAGGGTGCTAGGAACAATAGACAATGCCGATACTATTTCGCATTGTTTGTAATGAGGCGATATTAGCGATCCTAGTGGTTAGCAACTATCTATGGTTGCATATCTACTACGTATTGAGTTTCGTGACTGTATATACTAGACTGTACTAGAACCTATGATGTACAGGTAATGACATAGGCCTATTTGCTTGTACTAAAGTGCACTGAAGATTTTGTTCTTTAACATTTTGCTTCTTTATTGCCAGAACATGCAAGACGGTAAACTGGAATTCGCCAATAAAATGCACATCAAGTCTGATGTCAGTGTATATCCCGACTACCAAAGAACTTTGACGGATTACTTCCACTCTGATATCGAGTCCATCGATTTCAGCAAAGCTGCCGAAGTTACTGAGAAGATAAACTCGTGGGTAGCAGAAAAAACTCACGACAGAATCAAGGATATCATATCAGAAGGTAATTGACTCAGGCTTAACGCGTATTCATTATACGGGGTTAGTCATACTCAAAATCATAACCTTTACCTAGGGGTCCAAATTAAAAGAAAACCCTTATACACCCATTTGGCTATTGTAAGTACTTTAGTTAGGTATTCATTTCCACACATATTTCACATCAATAATTTTGTGTGCCCAGAAGTACCTTCCGTACAGCACGCAATCTCTCAGGATAGGAGCGTAATAGTGTAACAAAAAGATTTGCATCCCATTCCACGTTTTTAGAACCGCTTTAAAGTGTGCCGTCAGCTCCGATAATACCTATGATGTCCTCGTTCGTGCATCTTCAAGGTATCTACAGTAGAACCTCGATTATCCGTCACCTTATTAACCGATTGGCGGATTATCCGACTGTCTATTTCTCGCTCGTTTTTTCTTCAGAAATAAATAACTTATATGAAGTACTGTTTTGTACATCATATTATGTTAGTAGATTCTACATAATATGTTTTTACTAGAGAGTGATATTGCAAGCCTTTATCGTTACACAGCATTGTCTACTGTTCCAATTGCCGTTCTATAATGTAACAAGTATTAACAGAAAACGTGTTGAGCCAAGTATAAAAAATGGAAATAATTGAATGGTTTGAGAAAGAGAAACTGTGGCTCATCTCGCATCAGAATACGAGATTGGAGTTACAACTGCGCGATTTAATAAAAGAAACAAGGATAAAGTGTAAAAAAAAGTATGTAAATCTACAACATGAGACATCCTGTATTCCTGTCTTTCCTGAGACAGTCATTACAAAGGGCTTCCTTGCCCCTTAAAAACCCGTCGTTGACAACCAGACTTAATTAGTGAACTTCTGATCCACTACCTAGCGAGTTAAATACAAGAACTTGGAGGAAATTACAAATATTTCATGGTACGGATTATCCGATTTTTTTTCATCAACCGTTCAGTCCATCCCCCTCATTACCACGGATAATAGAGGTTCTACTGTACTACCGTCCTTCAACATTGCCCCGAAATGCTGTTAAGGACTGGTGATGCACCAAGCCATTCAGCTTTCCAGAGGAAGTCAATGCCATGTTGTGTTGCGTTTTTTCTTAAAGCATGGTGCTTTATCGTATAGGAAACAAACCTCCTAAGGATCAAGGTGTTTCCACGATCTCTCAAAAACGGAAACAATGTTTTATAAATATGAATTTCTGAAATAGTCGCCATTTCATGATGAACCTTCATTTTTTAAATCCACATAAGATTGCGTGCTGTCCGGCAGACAAATGGTAGGCACACAAATTTTGAATGTGGAATGTTTGTAGAAATGAATAATTAAGTAAGTTGCGATAGTCAAATGTGTTTATATGAATTTTTTTTACGTTGGACATAAAGGTAAAGGTAATGATACCAAAGAGGCTATGGAGTTACAGCTCCTTAGGGCAGCAGTATCAGATTCAGCTTTCAAAATTTACATTATTGTACCTACTACTACTACTACTACTACTACTACTACTACTACTACTACTACTACTACTACTACTACTACTACTACAAATACCACTACTACTACTACAATTACCACTACAAATACTACTACTACTACTACAACTACTACTACAACTACAATACTACTACAACTACTACTACAACTACAATACTACTACTATTACTATAACTACTGCTACTACTACTACTAATGCTGCTGCGAATAATATTACTGCTACTACTACTACTACTACTACCACTATTACTACAACTACCACTACTACTACAACTACAATACTACTACTATTACTACTACTACTGCTGCTGCTGCTGCTGCTACTATAACTACTACTACCAATGCTGCTGCTAATACTATTACTGCTACTACTACTACAACTACCACTCCTATTACTACTACAACTACCACTACTATTACTACTACCACTACCACTACTATTACTATTTTTTTTACCACTACCACTACTACTACAACTACTACTACCACTACTATTACTACTACAACTACCGCTACTACTACTACTACTACTACAATTACCACTACCACTACAACTACCACTACTATTACTACTACAACTACCACTACTATTACTACTACAACTACCACTACTACAACTACCACTATTATTACTACTACAACTACCACTACGACTGCTACAACTACCACTACTATTACTACTACAACTACCACTACTACTACAACTACCACTACTATTACTACTACAACTACCACCACTACTACTACTACAACTACCACTACTATTACTACTACAACTACCACTACTACTACAACTACCACTACCACTACTACTAATACTACCACTACTATTACTACTACAACTACTACTACTACAACTACCACTATTAGTACTACTACAACTACCACTACGACTGATACAACTACCACTACTATTACTACTACAACTACCACCACTACTACCACTACAACTACCACTACTATTACTACTAAAACTACCACCACTACTACTACTACAACGACCACTACTATTACTACAACTACCACTACTACTACACCTACCACTACTATTATTACTACAACTACCGCTACTACTACCACTACTATTACTACTATTAGTACTACAACTACCACTACTACTACAACTACCACTATTATTACTACTACAACTACCACTAATATTACTACTACAACTACCACACTACTACTATTACAATTACCACTACTATTACTACTACAACTACCACTACTATTACTACTACAACTACCGCTACTACTACTACAACTACCACTATTACTACAACTACCACTACTTCTATAACTACCACTACTAATGCTGCTGCTAATACTATTACTGCCATTGCCAGCAGAGTAGCTCAGTTTGTAGAGCAACTGTCTGTGGACTGAAAGGTTCCAGTTTTAATCCAAAGTAGCAGAGAAAATGTTTCGTTACCAAACTTACAGAATGACCCCGGAATTGTTTTATCATCTTCTGAAATTGAGTACCGCGTATTTCCTGGTAGTAAAAAGGGAGTAGGAGCTTGGTGCTGACCACAACACTTCATTCTAGTGCCTAAGTCATGTTGGAGCTACCTTCATGCCTAAATGTGCCTGTAAGTACAAATATGAAACCTTTACCTTATTCTGCAGTAGCTGCTGCTGCTGCTAATACTACAGTACCTGCATGAATCGGTGTTCATTTATTGAAAATTTGTTACCAAAATACGTAGATGGTAAAAGAATATTCATGAGATCCTCAACTGAAGTGTGACGTTCAAATGTTTACAGAGCACATAAGGTCCGATGCTCACATGCTGTTGATTAACGCAATGTATTTCAAGAGCCCTTGGGCTGAAGAATTCCCATTGAACTCTACAAGTGACGAGGTCTTCAGCCCTTCGCCAGGAGTGGAAGTGAAGGTCCCTACTATGAGTCACTCTAGGAAGTTATTAGCTGGCAGGAGCAGAAAGCTAGGATTGAAATGGGTTATGCTGCCATTCCAGGTACTACAGAATATTTCAACACAATAATTAGAACAGTTCATTTTTATAATATTGTTTTTTTTATCATCAGAATCTTACTATTTTTGTAAGTCTACATGTACCTTGCAAGTGAAAACACAAACAGTTACTTTAAGTTGTGTCATACGTATGTACATATTATTCAACCCTTTTATGCCACTGTTACGTATAACTGAAAACTAATATAATTTTTTTAACTCCGACTCATATATATACAGGGTGTTTCAAAAATGCGGGGCATAATTTCAGGTATGTATTTCCCACATGTAGACAATCAAAATAGTTCATTACAACATGTGTCCGGAAATGCTTTATTTCCGAGTTATGGCCTTCACAACATTGAAATTCACCTCATGTTTTAGAAGACACTCCACTGATCAATCGTCAACACATTCACTTCTTGCATGATGGCGCTCCTGCACACTTCAGTCGTACGGCTCGCCGGTACTTGGATCGAAGGTTTCCTGATCGATGGATAGGTAGAGGTGACCCCATTGCTTGGCCTCCACGGTCACCTAATCTGAACCCTCTCGATTTCTACTTGTGGGACCATTTAAAATCACTGGTTTATTCGTCTCCGGTGCCTGATTTGGAATCCCTTCGGAATCGAATTGTGGCATGTTCTGAGGACATACGCAATACTCCTGGAGTTTGGGATCGTATTCGCAGGTCAATGAGACATCGATGTGAGGTCTGTATTCAAGCAGGAGGTGGACATTTTGAACATCTTCTGTAATGACAACGACCTGCGGAAAGAAAAACGTTCCGGTGAATTTCAATGTTGTGAAGGCCATAACTCGGAAATGAAGCATTTCCGGACACATGTTGTAATGAACTATTTGGATTGTCTACATGTGGGAAATACATACCTGAAATTATGCCCCGTATTTTTAAACAACCTGTATATATATTTATATATTACTATTTTAATAATCGTTCTGTCAAGTTTATTTTCAGAATTCCATCTATCTGTGCCTATGCATAATATCGCACTTTCTTGAATACATTTGAAATTAATATGCGTCTGTAGAAATGGTTATTTACTTACAAATGGCTTTTAAGAATCCCGGAGGTTCATTGCCATCTTCACATAATCCTGTCATTGGTCCCTATTCTGAACAAGATTAATTCAATCCCTAATATCGTATCTCATCTCCATCAAATCCATTTTAATATTATCCTCTCATCAACTTCTCGGCCTCCCCAAAGGTATTTTTCCCTCCGGCCTCCCAACTAACACTCTATATCCATTTATGCTCGACCATGCCGAAATGTAGTAATTATACACCTGGTAGTAACCCTTTAATGCACCTCATTAAAGTACGTCTATTCATTATAGTTCAGTTGTTCAGCCAATGAGAAATCACCATTGTACCATTATAAAAGTGCAAGTATCGATTATTCTCGGATATGCAATCGAAAGACAACTAGCGAAAAGTCACGGAGGCTGGAAATCCAATACTGTCGCAGAAGGTTATGTTCTGTTACTATAATAATTAGCGTTAATTGTAAATAATATTCAAATAAATTCAATTTCTCATCTCGTTTTTCAATTTTAAATCAAATTCCAGGTTATATCAAGACTAAAGTTCATGTTATTCTCTAGATTATATCAAGGTCAATGACATTCGTTCCTCGGAAAAAATCAATACTTTCGCGTCTGCCCACATTTCACAATTTAGAAGGTCAGTTCCCCTCCTCACTTACATAACCATAACATGAATACTTATGAATCATTTCAAGTTAGAAATATGGTCGAGCATAAAAAGTTGTATGAAACTTGCCTATAATGGTAATTAAGACGCTCGTATGAAAATTATGAAACTCGCTTGCGCTCGTTTCATAAGTAAACATACTCGCATCTTAATTACTACCATTATAGGCTCGTTTCATAATGTACTATTCTAGATTCACCCATACGTGCTATATGCCCTGCCCATCTCAAACGTCTGGATTTAATCTTCCTAATTACGTTAGGTGAAGAATACAATGCGTGCAGTTCTGCGTTGTGTAACTTTCTCCGATCTCCTGTAACTTCATCCTTTTAACCCCAAATATTCCCCTGAGCATCTTATTCTCGAATACCCTTAACCTCTGTTCTTCTCTCAAAGTGAGAGTCCAAGTTTCACAATCATACAGAGCAACCGGTAATATAACTGTTTTGTAAATTCTAACTTTCAGTTTTTTTTAAGCAGACTAGATGACAGAAGCTTCTCAACCGAATAATAGCAGGCATTTCCCATGTTTATTCTGCGTTTTATTTCCTCTCGAGTGTCATTTATATTTGAAGAGTACCTACACGGCAAAAACAATCAGTAACAATTCACTTAAGGATGAAATCATCATTTAATTCAGTATTTACTGCAAAATTTATTGCTATTCCTAATGAAAAAGTAGGAAAGGATGACTGTATCCATGGTGATAATTTATTCTCCTTTACCAGTTTTGATATGAAAAGCTATCACAGTAATATTTCATGACAACAGGTTAGAGAGAAAAATAATAGAGATATGCATGTCATCTTTTCGCGCAGTAAATATATCATCAGAATGCATAGCATATCGTAAAATCTCATTATCGCCAAAAATTTATATATCATATTTTGCCTTGAAACAACAGAATTATAACCAGGCCCTTGAATTAATTTATATGAAAAATTAAAGTATCTCCAAATAAATAAAAAGTGGTCCGATACATTAATAACTAAACAACTAATGATCCAGCTACAACATGTCGACATTCAGTAATATTTTCTTTACAGGGGAACAGATTCTCAATGGTACTAATGCTTCCTACCGAGAGACACGCACTTACCAGTGTGATGAAAAAAATTCCTTCTAAGGTCTTCAAGTACATATTTAAACACACTCGTACTATGGACGTTGATCTGCGTCTACCAAAATTCAAGCTAAACTCAGGACTACATGTTATTAGGTTTTTACAAAAGGTACGTATTTATCGGTGGTCTGTGTTTTTACAAAAGGTATGTATATATCGGTGGTCTGTTTGCTACCGTATCACCTATCTAAGGTTCGCGAGTATAATCCTGCCCAAGGCAATTAGGGCCCCATAGACATTTTTAGCGCGGGCTTCCGGTGGATTTTCAGCGAACTAACATTTTTCATATTCATAAACCAGTGTTAGCGATATATGATATAATATGATATATGATATGATATGATATGATATGATATGATATGATATGATATGATATGATATGATATGATATGATATGATATGATGTTAAAAAAATGTTATGTTTTATTTAACGACGCTCGCAACTGCAGAGGTTATATCAGCGTCGCCGGATGTGCCGGAATTTTGTCCCGCAGGAGTTCTTTTACATGCCAGTAAATCTACTGACATGAGCCTGTCGCATTTAAGCACACTTAAATGCCATCGACCTGGCCCGGGATCGAACCCGCAACCTTGGGCATAGAAGGCCAGCGCTATACCAACTCGCCAACCAGGTCGACGATATATGATATGATATGATATGATATGATATGATATGATATGATATGATATGATATGATATATAATATATGATATATGATATGATATGATATGATATGATATGATATGATATGATATGATATGATATGATATGATATGATATGATATATGATATGATATATGATATATGATATATGATATATGATATATGATATATGATATATGATATATGATATGATATGATATGATATGATATGATATGATATGATATGATATGATATGATATGATATGATATGATATGATACGATACGATATGATATATGATATGATATGATATATGATATATGAGATATGATATGATATGATATGATATGAGATATGATATGATATGAGATATGATATGATATGATATGATATGATATGATATGATATGATATGATATGATATGATATGATATGATATGAGATATGATATGATATGATATGATATATGAGATATGATATGATATGATATATGATATATGATATGATATATGATATGATATGATATGATATGATATGATATGATATGATATGATATGATATGATATGATATGATATGATATGATATGATATGATATGATATGATATGATACGATACGATATGATATAAGATACGATACGATATTTGATACGAGACGATATTTGATACGATACGATATACGATACGATACGATACGATACGATACGATATGATATACGATACGATACGATATTTAATACGATACGATATACGATACGATACGATATGATATACGATACGACGCGACACGACACGACACGACACGAATCCTGTACAAGTAACCAGACGATAGGCGGGGCTAGTTTAGCACGCTCGTAGCGCGGGCTAGCGAAATGTCTATGAATAACACTCTTAAAGTTTAGATATGAAAATCCTTGAAATAACTTTCATCGCAAGGAAAGTAATCCTGGGATACCCGTGCCATACATTTTTGGCACATAAAAGAATAGGCTCCTGTCTTGGATTAAGAGGAGTCTTGGAAAATTCTTAGGACCCTTGGTTTTGTATACCACTAATACAACTCTGCTGTTACCGAGATTCGAGCCCGGGTCTCTAATGATTGTAAGTTAGTGCTGTGCCAATTGAACTATCAGAATTTAAGCAGTCAAGTAACATGTTGGAAGTGAATATATTTTATGCATGTATAGAGGATGTTTCCGTGATGGTGTTACTAACTTTCCGGGATGATGGGGAAGGGAACATGTAGGCTATCAATTTGAGATAAGGAACCATGGTCCGGAAATGACTGAGTCGAAAATTATAAGCAAAAATAGTTGTGTGGAAATGGAATTGTCATTTGGCACCACGTGCCCTCCTTTCCTTAACATTTGGAACAGTCGTGGAAAGATGGTATGGGCCGGATGTCTCCTACGTGGGTACTTGCCGCGATACAATCTGTGAGCTTGTCTACTGTTCCCATTAGCTCATCCGTATTCGAAAATCATGTCTGCATATTCCGCTCTCGTGTACTCCTCCATTTCACTAGGACTGATCGACTGGACACTGCAACTTGTACACATACACTGCTGTCTACAGACGTGCATATCAGGACCGACCATGTCCGTTACACATTACGCTAGCTGCATTGCTTTAGTGTAGTTTCCTGTCCCCATCCCTCAGACAGCGCACTTAATGGAATACTGTAAGTAGGAAACGTAAAAACGTCAAATGAATACAGTATGTGTAAGATGTACAGATAAATACACATAAATAAGGTGTACAGAGGAATAAAATTATTTCATTTCCACACAACTATTTTTGCTATAACTTTCGACTCAGTCATTTCCGGACCATGGTTCCTTACCTCAAATTGATATAGCTATGTGCCCTTCGTCATCATCCCTGAAAGTTTGTAACACCAGCCCGGAAACGCCATGTATTACTAGGTTTGTAAATGGAAAGGAAAATGTTGGTTCAAGTAGCGGATTTAAAAACTGAAGAAACGTTCGCCAGCTTAGGATAAAGAGGAAGAAATTTCCGTACCTCAACTCATGCAAACAGGAGGGAATTTACGTACTTTTTGATCTGGGGAGGCAATTTACCATCTTTCATTATATCCACAGTGTATAGTTCTAAAACTTCGGTAGTTTTCAGGGCATCAAGCTTCTTCAAGGTTCTACAAAACAGGTGTACATAGGCATTCTTCCTATTTCCAATTGGCGATTTTTAAATTTTGCAATAGTATTTTGAATATGCTATACTAAAGAAACAATTCAGAAATCTGAGATATTACATTCATGTTGAGAACAAAATGATTCAATGAAGGTTTGTACTGATATATTTTCGTGAAGAATATTAAGATCTGAAAATTGAAATAATCGACTGCAACCTAAACAATGATAATTATCTATTATGTATGTTTTTTCTGGTATTTATTTAATGTTTGGCACGTTTCAGCTTGGTGTACGTGATATTTTCAAGAAAGATGTGGCCAATCTGAAAGGAATTTGCCCCTCTCCTCTTCATGTCAGCGATATAATTCATAAGTCCGAAATTGAAATTGACGAGAAAGGGACCACAGCGTCTGCAGCCACAAGTACGCATAAGAAATTATTATTATTATTATTATTATTATTATTATTATTATTATTATTATTATACACAAAATTTTAAATACCGATAATGTAAATTGTAAACAATTTTAATAATGACCCCCCCCTTTTGACAAAATTCTGTGTACGTCACTGATTTCAAACATTATGAAGTATCTGAATTGTATGTTTCAGATGCGTCAAACGTATGAAAAAGTATGTGTTATGCTTGTGACAGTAATGTTTTATGTTGTCATGTACAATGTTATATTTTAATGATCACTCTTTTTCTCCTGCAGTTGGGATAGGAACTTTCAGTTCATTGCCGGAGGAATACAAGACCCTAGAATTTCACGCGAACCATCCGTTTGCAGCATTCGTCTGCGATAGAGACATGCCGCTGTTCTCCGGCGCTGTGTTCAACCCTTCCACTGCATAACATAAAAGAGTGTCTGTTCCTATCGAATGTGGATTTGTTATGTATGTGAAGGAGAGAAATAAAATGTATGATTTATTAATTATAGCCTAATATTTATTTATTGATCAGATTTTTTTGTATTCGACAGATATTGGAGAAAAAATGGGAGTATAAGGGTACAGTACATCAGTTATTCATAGATTTCAAAAAGGCGTATGACTCGATTAAGAGAGAAGTTTTGTATAATGTTCTTATTGAATTTGGTAATCCCAAGAAACTAGTTCGATTAATTAAAATGTGTCTCAGTGAAACTTACAGCAGAGTCCGTATAGGCCAGTTTCTATCTGATGCTTTTCCAATTCACTGCGGGCTAAAGCAGGGAGATGCACTATTACCTTTACTTTTTAACTTCGCTCTAGAATATGTCATTAGGAAAGTTCAGGGTAATACAGAGGGTTTGGAATTGAACGGGTTACATCAGCTTCTTGTCTATGCGGATGACGTGAATATGTTTGGAGAAAATCCACAAACGATTAGGGGAAACGCGGAAATTCTAGTTGAAGCAAGTAAAGCGATAGGGTTAGAAGTAAATCCCGAAAAGACAAAGTATATGATTATGTCTCGTGACCAGAATATTGTACGAAATGGAAATATAAAAATTGGAGATTTATCCTTCGAAGAGGTGGAAAAATTAAAATATCTTGGAGCAACAGTAACAAATATAAATGACACTCGGGAGGAAATTAAACGAATAATAAATATGGGAAATGCCTGTAATTATTCGGTTGAGAAGCTTTTGTCATCTAGTCTTCTGTCAAAAAATCTGAAAGTTAGAATTTATAAAACAGTTATATTACCGGTTGTTCTGTATGGTTGTGAAACTTGGACTCTCACTTTGAGAGAGGAACAGAGGTTAAGGATGTTTGAGAATAAGGTTCTTAGGAAAATATTTGGGGCAAAGAGGGATGAAGTTACAGGAGAATGGAGAAAGTTACACAACACAGAACTGCACGCATTGTATTCTTCACCTGACATAATTGGGACCATAAAATCCAGACGTTTGAGATGGGCAGGACATGTAGCACGTATGGGCGAGTCCAGAAATGCATATAGAGTGTTAGTTGGGAGGCCGGAGGGCAAAAGACCTTTAGGGAGGCCGAGACGTAGATGGGAAGATAATATTAAAATGGATTTGAGGGAGGTGGGATATGATGATAGAGACTGGATTAATCTTGCTCAACATAGGGACCTATGGCGGGCTTATGTGAGGGCGGCAATGAACCTCCGGGTTCCTTAAAAGCCAGTAAGTAAGTAAATATTTATTGTAAGCTAAATACAAACAGTAGGCCTAACGCGTTGTCTTATGCTGGCATAACTTGGAAAGAGACCTATTCCCACGATACGATAATTTATTCATATATAAATATCTTAGAGTGAAAATTAAAACTCCATTGTGCATACAAAATCTTTTATCTCTATTCACCGTTCTGGAGTTCACTCATTCACTCATAGTAATCTGCCCAAGGGCAGTTCTTTCACTGCAAAACCTGCATTTTACAATCTTCTCTATTTTCCGTCGTCCTCTTAGTCTCCGCATACGATTCACATATCTTATAAGCAGACAGTGAATGCGGGATGACTTAAGGAAAAGTGAAGTTGTTTCGTATCGGAGTATATGGCACGTGCCGCGTCGTTCGTCTTTTGTGTACCTGGCGAGTACAGCAGCGTACATAACGAAGGAACCCCGGTCCACATTGCAACGCAATCGGCGTATTCCGAATCTCACCGGTCCGGTGGCATCAATGACGTCACGTTGCAGCGAAATAAGGAACAAAACTGCTGGAAGGATCGATGGCTGTCATGGCGACTTGTTGTCTGTGCTACGCTAGCAAAATTTTGCGAAATTTTCGTACTCCCATCTCGTTCAAAGAAAAGATAGCATAAACAATTTATTTCTTGAACCGGTAGTAATAACTGGTCCGTTGACATGTTCTCTCATAAGCCATTAACATATTGTTTTTACGTTGTGCTCATTACAAACTATACAGCAGAACTAAAGCAGAACACACCGCCATGACACAACAGTGCACGATGTCATTCGTCTGCTAATTCCCGTCCTATACAAGAACCAATCAGATTCACTGATGGCGGCTGATGGAGACTGCCACCACCTCTGCAAGTTGATGGTACCGGTGCGACACCGGTGGAGCATCAATGACGTCATCGGTGGAATTCGGAACACCGTGATGCCATCGGATTGCTCACCGGTGAGATTCGGAATACGCTCAATGTGTGCAGTTGTGTTATCCTGCTCAAGTATTTAGTACGAGTTGAATAGTGTAGTGCTGATCCATTCATAATGTCGAAGTCAGAACGTTAAATTCGCTCAGAGATACGAAATGCAATTAAGAAGTATGAGAGTGACATTTTATGTATTAACGAAGACAATATCGTGTGTAATGTATGTAAAATTGAAATAAAAACCAGAACAACTCAGGCTATAGAGGAATATTGCAACAGTACATCGCACAGGAAAAGCGTTGAAATGAAATCTGAGGAACCAACACATCATCATTATCATCATCATCATCATTATTTAGTTGTGCGGGTCTAACGACACGTGCAACATGATGCTCAGTGCAAATGTTCCTCAAAATAAATTGAGTGATCCTCATTTTATAGTTTTTCTTCAGAAATTCTCTCGATACAAAATCTGTTCAAGCGATAGGCAAAGACGATTTAGCTTCGACAACTTACGAGAATATATCGTCGTTTACCGCAACGCTGGTAATTGCATCAATGATGACGAGGACTGAACTTGCAAGGTATGTACTACAGCACGTTATTTTTCTTTTCCTTCTGACTGTACGGAGATACAGTAGCATGTTGACGTCGTCTGTTTACGTTTAAGACCTGTTGAGCTAATGGTCTGAATGAAAAAAAATGTAACATATAGTAAATGTGCACCTACATTCAACGATAAGTCATCCCGCAACCACTGTTTAGTAATTGTTAAAGTGACCCATGTTTTGTTCTGCCCAACTTGTCGAAGTAGGAGTCACGTAAGCAATCAGTCAAGTACAGTAGTGGCAAAAAAACCGGACCGATCCTTGTAGCTGATTTCAGAGCCTTGCTCACTCCAGAGCACGATAGACTGGTAACTAAGATTTTCGTGGTTCGAATCCTGCCTAGGAAGAAAACTTTTTTTTATTCCTTATTCAAATTTATTCCCAATACTTTTGTGCGAGATCGTGCGTATTTGCTTGTTTTCCGCACAGAACCAATACGCGGTAAGTGTGAAATACCACATTCAGTATTCCCAATGTAACACGCATAACAATTTCCCTCTTCTTACCGCTTAAGCGCGACATTCATTTTACTGCTTTAGGCTTTTAACATATTATTTTTAGAGACGTTTAACATAATAATAATTATAAATCGGAAACTTACCACTGCAATTTCACCTAAATTGCAATGTTAATTATTTTTTTTTAATATTTGCAAAAATTAAGTAAACTCTACTAATCCACGAAACTTATTGCATTCCTGATATAAGTAACATTAAGGAAGCCGTGAAAAAATCAACAAGATTCCAGATGCCGATGTTATTATTGCAATATGTTGTATAAATAATATTGTTAAAATATTAAAATGAAAAATAAATCATTACATAACTTTACCGTTTGTTTTAAGTTCGCATTTATAGACTGGAGGAAAAAAAGACAGACGTATATCACGGCCTGCTGGAGTATAGTAAACACAGAAAACATTTTATAGCAACAATGTTGAAGAAAGATATTTTGGTTTTCCGAAGTTGCCGTCATTAAACAGAAACCAACATGGAGATTTCACTGCAACTAATTAGAAATTCGTCTTTCAGATATGTAATAAACGATCTTCGCACAAAATAATGTACGATACACGAGCGGTATGTTTGTTTTCATGTTCTCGGAAATTAAAAAAGCTCAACTACGTTTCGCTTTTTCAATCTTTTCCTCGAACATGAAAACGTCAACATACCGCTCTTGTAACGCATATTACTATTCTATTGCAGCGATGTTTTACTATTTAACTAAATAATTATTCCCAGAACATGAATTTTACCAGCTATCGAAAAGTAATGGAAGTAAATTTGGATAAGGGACAAAAAAAAGTTTCCTTTCCAGGCAGGATTCGAACCACGAATGCCTTAGTTACCAGTCTATCGTGCTCTGGCGTGAACAAAGGGTTCTAAAATCAGCTGCAAGGGCCGGTCCGGTTTTTTTTTTGTCACTACTGTATTTCGCTCGCTACAGGCATGCGCGTCGTACACTTAAAAACTTCAGTAGTATTAAATCTTGTAGTCTCGCGTCGCAAAGTAGTGAATGCTTATAACCATGAAAAGACCTTATGTTCAGCCTGTATTTAGTGAGTAAGATCCACTCTCCGCTTTTCCACAGAGCGTTCAGTTGTATGGCCCTGCATCTATAGGAGGTAATAGTAATATGCGTTACAAGAGCGGTATGTTGACGTTTTCATGTTCGAGGAAAAGATTGAAAAAGCGAAACGTAGTTGAGCTTTTTTAATTTCCGAGAACATGAAAACAAACATACCGCTCTTGTATCGTACATTATTTTGTGCGAAGATCGTTTATTACATACCTGAAAGACGAATTTCTAATTAGTTGCAATGAAATCTCCATGTTGGTTTCTGTTTAATGACGGCAACTTCGGAAAACCAAAATATCTTTCTTCAACATTGTTGCTATAAAATGTTTTCTGTGTTTACTATACTCCAGCAGGCCGTGATATACGTCTGTCTTCCCCCCCCCCCCCAGTCTATAAATGCGAACTTAAAACAAACGGTAAAGTTATGTAATGATTTATTTTTCATTTTCATATTTTAACAATATTATTTATATAACATATTGCAGTAATAACATCCGCATCTGGAATCTTGTTGATTTTTTCACGGCTTCCTTAATGTTACTTGCATCAGGAATGCAATAAGTTTCGTAGAGTAGTAGACTTTACTTAATTTTTGCAAATATTTAAAAACAATAATTAACATTGCAATTTAGATGAAATTGCAGTGGTAGGTTTCCAATTTATAATTACTACTATGTTAAACGTCTCTAAAAATAATATGTTAAAAGCCTAAAGCAGTAAAATGAATGTCGCGCTTAAGCGGTAAGAAGAGGGAAATTGTTATGTGTGTTACGTTGGGAATACTGAATGTGGTATTTCACACTTACCGCGTATTGGTTCTGTGCGGAAAACAAGCAAATACGCACGATCTCGCACAAAAATATATACTCCACATGTAGGACTGTACGTATGTATATGACTGAAAAAAACTGCATTAAACTCTCGTACTCAGATATTTTAGTGCTGCACGTGCAAGCTATTTTATTTAAGACGGAGAAACCGGCGATAAAGAGATCCGTGCCGGGAAATCACAAAGAAGGGTTTGTGGAATTCCAAAACAATACACATTTGAGTCATTGGCTTTACGTCCAGGTGTAATCATCCTACATACATTAGCAATTAAGTCATTTTGTTTGTTTATAATCGAGTCACAGACTGACGTGGAGCGAAATTAAACTGCTGAGCTAGGTCATACGAATCAGACGGAGAGAGTCACTGTTGGAGTACGGACGTGTTCAGTAAGTTGCAGGATGTGGACAGGTAAGAACTATGCTACTCAGTGAATTCCTTCCTTCCCTTTCGATATTAGATTTCAGTTTTGTTTTGCATTCCGCAGGTAAGAACAAACCACAAAATCGGAAACAAACTAACCAGCCATGTTAATTTCGTTTCTCTCTATTCATTACGTACTTCACAAGTTGCTTTTCCAAATAGAATTTGATATATCTTTACGATTGTTGTTATGAAAAGTAAATGCGGATAATAATTTCTGCATTATGTGCATTGACTTTGAAATTTAACACTTTTTTGTTTAGGCCTAATTCAACAGAATGATATCCAATATTGAAATTTATTTTCAAAGGAAAATTATGATCGCAGATATGATGGGATTTAGCTTCGTGCATTATAGGCGCTAGTTATTTATTTATTTATTTATTTATTTATTTATTTATTTATTTATTTATTTATTTATTTATTTATTTATTTATTTATTTATTTATTTATTTATTTATTCATTCATTCATTTATTCATTTAGTTATTTATTTAGTTATTTACTTATTTACTCATGACCTTATTTATTTATTCATTTACTTATTTACTTACTTATGTATTCATTTACTTATTTATTTACTCATTTGCTTATTTATTTACTTATTTATGTACTCATTTATTTATTTATTTATTCATTTATTTAGTTATTTATTTATTTACTTATTTACTTATTTGCTTATTTACTCATTTACTTATTTATGTACTCATTTACTTATGTATTTACTCATTTGCTTATTTATTTACTCATTTATTTATTTATTTGTTTATTTATTTATTTATTTATTTATTTATTTATTTATTCATTATTAATGTGTTTATTTGTTTATTTACTTGTTTGTTTGTTTCCAATGAATATATATTATAATATATACAGTATATGTTGTTTATTGTCGGGAATTGACGTAAAAGTCGCCCTGAGTGGCGCAGTTGGTATAGCGTTAGCCTTCTGTGCCCGAGGTTGCGGGTTCGATCCCGGCTCAGATCGATGGCATTTAAGTGTGCTTAAATGCGACAGGCTCATGTCACTAGATTCAGTGGCATGTAAAAGAACTTCTTCGGGATAAAATCCCGGTACATCGGCGACGCTGATATAACCTCGGCAGTTGCGAGCGTCGTTAAATAAATCATAATATTTATTTATTTTCAGGTAAAAAAGAAAATCCATTCATTATTGACATTTTCAGTGGGAAAAGACAGAAACAAAAAACGGGAATATGATGTGATTAAGTTGCTAATCATGTTCCGCGCACAAACATACCGTATTTCTGCTGGATAAATTTACTTCAAGAAAAACAGTTGATGCTGTGTTTGACCTTTCGCAATATCTCTGCCAGGATTTAATCCTAAAGAGCACTTTCGGGGGCGCTTCGACACCTTAGATGGGCTGTCGGAATGGATCCTGTGGTGCTTGGTCATCTTGATGGTATGAACCTAAGGCGGGGGGGGGCACAGGATCAGCGGGTGAGGGGTCTCATGCGACCGGTGGGCTGGTACACCTCTCATCCCATAATTTGGGATACACAATAGGCCACTGTCGAGCCGACGTGCTGAAGGGTCGTCCCTAACTAGCCCTTAGCCACTCAATACTACTACTACTACTACTACTACTACTACTACTACTACTACTACTACTACTACTACCACTACCACCACCACCACTAGCCTACTACTACTATTACTACTGTTACTGCTACACTATAAATAAATACATCAAACTTGTGTACGAAACTTCTGTTGCTAGAAATCGAAGTAGTTATAGTCGCGACGCAGTTATTCCCGGCTTGACTCTTCCTCTTTGCTTACGTCTTAGGAAGTGAAGGCTCTGTAAGGTCTAGATAGGTAGTATCGTTCGCCATTTTTGTTCTTTCGTTGCCGAGCTACCAGAAGAGAAATCTATTTGCCACACCGTTAAACATTATTATGTCGTAGCTCCTATGATAATAAATCAAACGCAAATAATTGAGCGGCAAATAACGTCCTCGTGTGCTTTCTGCGAACGCCAACGAAAGAGCCAAAATGGCGGGCGATTATATTAAGTATTTATCGAGCCTTAGGAAATGTATAACGTCATCATCAGCGAATCACAAGACGCACACGTTTAAATGTAGCCGACCTGCAACGTGATTGGCTGCCGGAAATTAGAGCGACGGGACTATAGTTTAGTGGGGTTGTGGGGTTTAAAAACGGCGCGTCAGCTACTATGGCTATTTGCGCCCTTATCTACAATCCTTCATAAAACAGAAACACAATACAATAATCAGAATGCTTAAAAGAACTAAAAAGCGTTATCACGGTTAAAAGGAGGTACACAAAATTCGAAATATGATTGGTAGTCTTTCATGAGCAGGTACTGCTTTCCGAAATATTATGTATTTGTTCCAAATATTTGACCCTATTGTGCTTAGTAAGATTTCGAGTTCTGCTAATAATATTAGTTTTTCCGTGTCCAGTATATATTGAATCGTTAACAACACATCTCACTTCTGACAAAATATTATTTCCGTCAAACAAACACAGCATCCTCTAGGAACATTTTAATGTCCTTCAGCGCAGTTCCGTTATACGAGATCTAAAATGTTTATCTGAGCATGATAGAATGAAGACATGACAAATACGCAAAAGAAAAAGAAGAAAATTAACTTTATTATTGCAACGTGGGCTAGTGTATTTTGTTTAGACTATGCGTGTTTTAAAAACATTACCAATACTGGAACCTACTTGTATTCATTTGCTAAATTTTGTGGCTTAACATTAAGGTCGGTTTGCTGGTACCTGTCGCGAGATATTTTTGAATATCTGCGAAGCCGAAGGACTTATCGCCTGTAAAATACAGTTCTGAACAGCTGCACTGCTCTTTTAAGAGCTACTTTACTTCTCTTGCGATAAGAAACAACTTCCAAGGGCATAATGAGAGAGAATGACATTAGATTTACGAGCAACTTCGAATGTTTGTTGTGATTAGAGTCCTACGTTTGAATACTACTCACGTACAAAATATACTGTCAAACTAAATATTTATTTAAAGCCATCTTGTGGTCTACAGAAGATTATTCTCGCTATAAGTAAAACCCATCTGGATTCTAGATAGGCCTACTTTTTATTTTTCACTCAAAAAGTAAAAACCAATGTTTATTTTTTTTCTCCTTTTTACAGAGTGTTGTATATTTAAATTATACTTTTTAAAATAAATAGATTATTGAAATGATTTAAATTTAAACATTCACGATTAAAAATAAGTAAATATTGAAATATATAACTTTTACTTATGCAATAATGGCTACATATTAATATTATTATAACTAGGGGCTTTATTCTCGCCCAGAGCGTACGGAGATATGGTTAGTTCATAGACTATACAGGGTGATTCATAAATATCTGTAAAAACATTGTGGATGTAATGTATAGGTAAAAATGAGACTAAAATGTTCTATATAACTTTTCCCGCAAATCCTTATTTTCAGAGTTATGATGCATAGTGCCATATCTTGCCAGGCATCAAAAACATGGGCCAGTAAAGCCTTCGGCTGTGTCACGTTCGCATACATAGCGACAGCGGTAGATGTTTCTTATTCGTACACCCCACTACAGTTGATTCCGACCTGATAAGACTTTGTTTACTGTGCGTAGGTATACTTAATTGTACGGCATTGTTGCAGTTCCTACCGTCATCACGACCTGTAGGTACACATTCATTTTGTCGTTAGCTCAGTAGGCTTCAGTTGTGTACGGTACGATAGGTAGTGCAACACCAGTTGCTTGGCCAGCCAGATCACCAGACTTCTACCTTTGGAGTCGTCTGAATGCGCTCGTTTATGCCACTCAAATTCCGAACATATCACAACTACAGCAGTGATATCAAAATAGCTATGAAACAGTTCGGAATGAGTTGAACGGGGTCTGTAAAATTCCAATATCAGTACATACCTAGTACAAACAAACAAACATCTAACGCAGTCGCTATGTAGGCGAGCATTACACATCCGAAGGCTTTACTGATACCTAGCAAGATAGGACATTTTGCATCATAACTCTGAAAGTAAGAATTTGCGGGAAAAGTTGTATACAACATTTTACTTTTAGTTTTGCCTCTACATTACACCTACAAAGTTTTTACGGTATTTATGAATCACCCTGTATTGACGTGACGTCATGTTTGGCGCGTGTCTATGAGGGAACACTTGCATCTGTGATCTGTGTCAAATTTCAAGTCATTGATTGCTTGGAAATTCTGCACGTTCATTAACGTGTCATTTAGAATGAAGTCTATTTCGTTGTTTATTCTTCCACTTGGATCCCTCCAACTCTACTTGTTCTCTGGATTTTTCTTGATCCTTTCACAATATTTCGGACGTGTTTACTCACATGAACTTTGCTTCTCTTCCGCTTGTGGATGTACAAACCTAATACGGCATGCCGTTACACTAAACATTTCAAATCAGGTCAAACACGTAATATAGGCAGTAATTCAAATAATGGACTTAAATTAATAAAAAAATTGGTTAGACATAAATTATATTTCTATAAACAAAAATAAAACCACAATTATTCCATTCTCATTTTAAAAATGTAACAAACCTCCTACATCCATATTAAGTATTATAATAGTACATAGTATAATAGTATTATAAATTACATAACTCTAATTGTTGCCTTATACAGTGTAAATGTCCGATTATTAAGGCGTCCTTTGAAGTCAAATATTTAGGGATAATTTTCGACTATAATTTAAAATGGAACCAACACATTAATTACCTTTGTAATAAATTACGTAAAATAATATATTATTTTATTTTATTGAGAAATTACTTGTCAATAAGTTTATTACGCACAATATACTTAACTTTATTTCAATCGGTAATTATGTATGGAATTATAGGATGTGGTAGCTTATTTAAATCCAATATTTTAATCCACTTTATTTATTACAGAAAAAAATAATTAATAACTTGTATGTCTTCATAAACCTATTGATTTTCCATCTCAAAAATTGTTTTTAGACTTTAATGTTCTTAAAATAAGACATATATATTGTATTAATAAAATTCATACATAAAAATGGAAATAATTTTGAATTGTATTCTCATAGTTATGAAACAAAAGTTATGAATTATTTAAGATTGTTTAAACCAAAATGCAACACTGCTACAGTATTAATCATAGTAGTAATTTAGGCCCAAGAATATATAACAAATTTATATTTAAATATCCTAATCTTGTCAATTCTAATAATTCTAATATTAAATTTAAAAAGTTAGGTATGGACTTTATAAAAATTGAAAAATTGTAAATTTAAATTTATATATTCTTATTGCGTAGTAGATATAAGACAAATTGTATTATATACTTCTTAATTTTAATTCAGGAATCCGCCCCTGAGCACGAGTTCTAGTCTTTTAGGAGCGAGCTAAAGTTTTATCTGTTTATATTATATTTTATGCTCGACCATGCCGAAATGTAGTAATTATACACCTGGCAGTAGTCCTTTAATGCACCTCATTAAAGTACACCTATTCATTAAAGTTCAGGTGTTCAGCCAATGACAAGTCACCTTTGTACCGTTATAAAACCGCAAGTATCGATTATTCTCGGATATGCAATCGAAAGACAATTAGCGAAAAGTCACGGAGGCTGGAAATCCAATACTGTTGCAGAAGGTTATGTTCTGTTACTATAATAATTAGCGTTAATTGTAAATAATATTCAAATAAATTCAATTTGTCATCTCGCTTTTCAATTCTAAATCAATTTCCAGGTTATATCAGACTAATGTTCATCTTATTCTCTATCAAGGTCAATGACATTTGTCCTCGGAAAAAATCAATACTTTCGCGCCTGCGCACATCTCACAATTCGGGTCAGTTCGCATATAACCATAACATGACCTAATTTTGAATAATTTCAAGTTAGAAATATGGTCGAGCATAAAAAGTCGTATGAAACTTTCCTATAATGATAATTAAGACGCTCGTATGAAAATTATGAAACTCGCTTGCGCTCGTTTCATAAACAAACATACTTGTGTCTTAATTACTACCATTATAGGCTCGTGGCATAATGTACTATTATGTTACAATTATTAGCAAAATAAATAATTAAAATATAAAAATAAATAAAATATGGTCACTATGGCTTAGCACTCATTATAAATAATCACTAGAGATAGAACTTCAGACACCGAAACTATGCCGCCTATTATACAAGTCGTGTTGTCGACATCAACTTATGTTAGTACGAGACTTCTACAGAGCATTGCTCTGCTTCATTCAAAATATTGCTTTGTATAGTTAGGTGACTAAAACAGATTATAACACAAATTTACGAAATCTATTTACCTCATTCTCTTCGTTGTAGAAAATAGCGATAGATTTTAAATAAAAATGAACTGTGTACTGTGTCACTAATTTTGTTGAAATTTACAACCACAGTCTAGTGCATACAGTCACGAAGAACAATATGTAGTAAATATGCATCCATAGATAGTTGCTAACCACTAGGATCGCTAATATCGTCTCATTACAGACAATGCGAAATAGTACCAGCACAGTCTATTGTTCCTAGCACCCTCATAACTCAAGCTTCGTGACTGTATATACTAGACTGTGGTACAACTGTGTACATTCGTAAACTGTCAAATATGAAACTATTCGATTGTCACTGAAACAATGTTTGTATTAAGAAAATATTCTTTCGTCATCACAGGATGTTAGTGGTGCGAATTTGAAATAGTTTATGTTTATTATAATGTTGTCTTTTGTTTTGTGCCTGTTCACTATTTAATTCATATTGCACTTCACGGCGTTTCGAATAATTATACAGGATTTTTTCCAAGAACTCTCTTCATTTTTAGTTTAACACTTTTATTGTTACCTACAGCTGGTCGTATAGAATTTAAAATTCTTTTATAACACGAGGGTTGTTGGAGTCGGCAATTTTCTAGACGTATACAGATGCCTCAAACTAGGAAGCTGCCTGGAGAGGGAAAGTAGTAGAGCTAACGGAGGGGGGCCACCTAGGCTCCGATACCCAGGTATAGTCATATTATCTGAAAAGTTGACCTCTTGACAATGTATTCAAGATGTACCCTCCCTATGCAGCCTTCTCAACTGTTATTAGAACTGAGCTGTACCGTTTTAGTCCACAGTGCACAGCAGTAGGCGGACAGTGGTAGGGGAGAAGTGCTCTATGAGCCTGCGCGAACGAGACAGCTTGCTAGTTTGAGGCATCTGTACTTACTCACTTTCTTACTTACTTACTTACTTACTTACTTACTTACTTACTTACTTACTTACTTACTTACTTACTGGCTTTTAAGGAACCCGGAGGTTCATTGCCGCTCTCACATAAGCCCGCCATTGGTCCCTATCCTGAGAAAGATTAATCCAGTCTCTATCATCATATCCCACCTCCCTCAAATCCATTTTAATATTATCCTCCCATCTACGTCTCGGCTTCCTCAAAGGTTATTTTCCCTCCGGCCTTCCAACTAACACTCTATATGCATTTCTGGATTCGCCCATACATACTACATGCCCTGCCCATCTGAAATGTCTGGACTTAATGTTCCCAATTATGTCAGGTGAAGAATACAATGCGTGCAGTTCTATTTTGTGTAACTTTCTCCATTCTCCTGTAACTTCAACCCTCTTAGCCCCAAATATTTTCCTAAGCACCTTATTCTCAAACACCCTTAACCTATGTTCCTCTCTCAAAGTGAGAGTCCAAGTTTCACAACCATAAAGAACAACTGGTAATATAACTGTTTTATAAATTCTAACTTTCAGATTTTTTGTCAGCAGACTAGATGATAAAAGCTTCTCAACCGAATAATAACAGGAATTTCCTATATTTATTCTGTGTTTAATTTCCCCCTGACTATTATTTATATTTGAAGAGTCCACTGCAAGAATTATGGATTTCACTTTCTTGTCGAAAATGAACCAAGATTGTCAATGCATAGCTTAAGACATATAGAATGTACATAGAGAGTTATATGGCATTAACACTGATAGTCATTGTCCAGTAATGATCGGAAAATCATAGCTAAGCTTTGAGCGCTAAGCATTTCAAACTTTCAATTGCTTCTCCTGAAAAATGTATTCCAAATGACATTCATCTGATCCTTCATTCTTGCAGTGGACTCTTCATTTGTTACTGTTGCTCCCAAGTAGACGTATACTTTTCGATCAAATATTTACAATGTGGATTCTCAAGTTTATGGAACGGAATATTCGCATACATCAACATCAGATACAAGTCGTAATAAAAAGTGGACTGATCCGAAATCGAATCACTAAACAAAGATGTTCGATGTGTCTTTTAGAGTCCAACTTACAGACTTTATACCTTTATATATTTTCGCCCATACTTAATATGCTGCTTAAAAAAGAGCATGCACTACGAAAATCTTCCTGCTGATGTTTGATATGAATAAAATTTTATCGCTTTCAGGTGTTTGGTTGTGCGTTTTGGTGGTTAGTACGTGGCTTCAGCTTGCGCTTACGCAGACTGACGATGGCTTCGACAAGAATGAAGCTACACAGCAGTTTGCAATGGAATTAATTAAGGTGAATTCCATCATACAAACCTTACATAGATTACAATAAAGCATTAACAGTAAATGGGAGATTTTACTGACAATTAAAATAATACGTAAATATTTTAATAAGAGCGATTCAAAGTCCATATAGGCCTGCATTGAATAAAATGCAAAATTTGTTAAATAAAACCTAGGGCCGTGTTAAAATTGTCTTTTATCACACACATTTTCATTTGACGGATGCTAAGAGAATCACTGAATGAAAAAAGAATGACTTTGTGGTTTAATCCCAAATACGACAATGTTCTTAGATAACAATTGATAAAATAATTAAATATCAGTAAAAGGTCTTAAATACAGTTGCGAAGTGTTTCAGTTTGAACATTTACATAATAAAGCGAATGTTTTTTAATTTGTAAGGATACCACATTTCAGAACAAAACTGCAGCAATTATGAGAAGAAATATAATAAAACCGGTTTTCGGTTTGAGAATTAGATTAAAGATAAAAAAAACTTGGATCCTAAACACAAGACATTTTAAGCACAAAAGAACAGTTCCATTATTCTCACTGAAGTCGGGAAACTTGATTTATTTTTCAGTACACGAATATTATGCAAAAATTACATTAAAATTAGAGTATTGTTTTGGTTTATTAATTTTAAAATCAACTCTGCTGTAACATATTAATGAATGTCATCCATCTTTTTCTTCAGGACAGTACCTATTATATTATTTACGTTTTGTTTAATTCATGTATAAGTTAATATTGATTAGTTTTGGAAAATATAACAGAAATAATCACTAGTCATATTCACTTAATATTAACCCCAAAATCTAAACTACTCATCATACCACTGACGATTTTGAAAAGGTCTATGAAAATTCTGATGTATGGAAAGGGGGTCCACAGTACTAAGTTCGAGAACCACTGACAAGCAAACATTCACGTGAGGGCAGATAAAGTTATTTTTTTCTTCTTCCACCATCTTAAATTTGCCAAAACAAGTGCTTATGCAAATTTTGGCCACTCGAGCACACAATTACGAGGGCCGACCAGAAAATAAGTTTCCCTGGGACCGTTTACAGAAGGAAAGCACAATTTCATAGAAAGATTTATTGGAACAGATACACCAATTGTTGAGCTATTTTTTAACGTACTACCCACGGGAATTGAGATACCGTACTTGTCATACCATAGGATCAACTTTTGTATCTCTGTGTCATAGAAGTCTGCCACCTGAGATCGGAACCAGCGTGTTACAACCATCTACACCTCTCTGTTGATCCAACGGTATGACAAATGTCTCAATTCCGATGGGGAATATCCAATGAAATTGTGTTTTCTGTCTGTAAACGGCCCAGAGAAATTTATTTTACGATCCTCGTAATTGCGCTCGAGCGACCAAAATTTCTATAAGCATTTGTTTTGATATTATTGACATGATGGAAGAAAAAAAATAACTTTTTTATCTGCCCCCATGGGAATGTTTGCTTGTGAGTTAGAGGACGTTCTTGTAACTCTACATTATAATGCTTTTCAAGCGACTTAGTTTATACGTCTCATCTTCTTCGTGGCTATAGTATTTTGTCTGGGCGCATGTTAGGCCTATATTTAAATTACCACGACTGAATCTTAACAATACAACTAGGCAACGTTGGTTAAGCGCGAAAGGCCCTATTATTCTGAGCAGCTAAAAACCGTGCCCTGCATGAGCCAAGTCGCATAACTAGAGAAACGTTAAGAATCGAAGCTCGAACATATACGTTCTTTGCAACCTAGTATGAGTGTTACAGTCCCTTATCGAATTCACATATTGCATAATAATTAGTAGAGCGGTGCAGACGGAGCACATGATAGACAGAATGGCATCATAGCAAGGGTTCCGACGTTACTCGGCGTGTTCCCTGTGTACAAGCGACGGTCATGTACACGATGTGTTGACGTACAGACGTCACAATAGAAATGACACAGTTCCCTAACGTTTCTGCAATTAATTTTCTACAGATACTTTAATAAGATATCAAAATTGCAAAACTAATTAACCATTTCATCCTAAACAAATAATATATAATTTACATGTATGATTTCATACAGAACACTGTTTATTTGTAACGGGTTCATGATATTCTTTTCGCAAAAGAACTTGAACTATTGTTTTTTGTCTTTTTTCTTTTCCTTACAATGAGTGAGAGTTATTAATGCACATGTTATACGTTATCACTTTTCTTCCAAATATTGTTACAGTGCACAACAAATGACATTTGTAAGTTATTAACAGAAAACGATTATCGTCTATCTGATAGCATGGCCTTATATGTGGAGAAGCTTCTTTCTACGTCTGTTGAAACAACTGGGGCATACGTAAAATCCTGTGCAACATTTTTTTAAACTTCTGTTAGTTCTTCAAAGGAATCCTTATCTCCAGAAATACTGTCACTAATCTTGCAAAGTTTATAATATCCACCATTTTTTCAACATATTTGTTATTTTCGCAGATATTATTTTAGCAATTTTATCGTCTACTTGAGTCACTTTCTTCCAGATATTTCGCAATAGGAAAAACTGATCAACCAGTTTTGTACCAGACTTTTCTAAAGCTGTTATGCAATCACGAATAAACCCGTAATTCGATTCAATGTATTCCAATTGTTGTGTTATGCTTGAATCAACCAACAGACGTTGGGCTAGTGGTATTGCAGATGCATCTTTTACATAAAATGATTGAATAACATTCTGGACCTGGTCGAAATATTTACAGTAATAAATGCAGGCCTTCAATCAGGAACCCCATTGAGTAAGTATAGGAGAAGGAGGAAGAGATACACCAGGACATATCTTCTTGAATGCTTAACAAAACGCATCACACATTTCTTCATGGAACACGGATGAAGAACTATGACCCTGCTCACATTTTTTCGCCTTTTTTTTTTTTTTTCAACTTCATGAGGGTACGTTTGTGTACATCCCTATTTACATGTCTTAGAATATTACATGCTCTATTTACTGAATCTGATATTTTACACAATTTGCAGAATAGTTTATCTTCGCTACAACAAAAAAATATCACCATATTCGGAAATAAGTCTCTTAAACTTCGCCGAACGAATTTTCTCCCCCTTAGGCATCGTAATACTAGAACCGAACTGTTCTCATGTTCCTTCAGTATTGACGTTTGCTTTACTAAGCTGTACCTACTGCTTGCAGCTATCCTGTGTACCGCAAAGTCAGACCTCTGCGGGTACACAAGGAGAATTTACAACCCTTGCCCTGTTGCCGTTGTGTCGAAAAACTACTCCCTTTGCACTACTCTAATAATTAGTGTTAAATTAATGGTGTAGGAGGTGCTGGAAGAGACAAGTGGCAACGTGGTGTTTTCTCCAGTGAGTGTTTCCACTCTGCTGGCAATCCTCCAGCAGGGAGCCATGGGCAACACCTTGAATCAGCTTACTCAAGTGTTGCACACCGAGCCGGAAGAAACCAGAGGCATTTACAGCAAACTTATAAGTAATCTCAAGGTATGTTATTAACAGGCTTAGAGACTTTAGACCCGATAGATGAAAACAGAGCGATTTCAAGTTGGATAGCTGGACTGTAGTGGGTAGGGGCAGTGATGGTAGCGACCTACCTGTCGTCCCATGTGCTTTATTTACTCAGTCATACTCATAAGCAGGGAAAGGATTTATATGTAAATACATATTTACTTATAAAGCTAATATAATTTATATTTTGCATTATCTTTATGTTTCACAATGTGTAGGGTTGAAAAATCCTACTTTTATTTTCCATATTTTTCCATATTTTAGAGTTTAGTACATATTTTCGTTAATTTCCATATATTTTCCATATTTCATATAAAACAGTCCATATTATATTAGGTTTAACAATAAAACAAAACAAAATTCCATTAACTTTTAAAAATACATTTCAACAATAGAGATTTAAACACATGTTCAGTAATCCCTTTAACATCAGAGTTATTTGAAAATTAGCAGTCCTATCAACAATGGGAAAGTAAGTTACAAAACTGTATTAATTTAATTTAAAATTTTTAACAGACTTCAGTTGTGCAGCTCAACAGTTAAATGCCAGTCAGAGTACACATAGGTTCAGTTTTGTAAATCATACTATAAAGACGGTAAATATGCCAAAAGTACGTCATTCAGTCAATTTAAAATCAAAACTAACAAGTTACATTTCAGAATTTAAAGAAGATGGTTTATCAACTGACAATAAAATATTATTTTGTAATTTGTGTCAGTGTGCAGTATCATCTACACAAAAGTTCCTGGTGCAACAACACATTACAACTAGTAAACATCAGGCCAACAAACAACTAAATTCCAAGCAGAGACAATTGTTTTTAACACAACCAACAACATCGAATGTAAGATCTGAGTTTAACATCGACCTGTGCCGTTCTCTCATCTCTGCTGATATTCCTCTCTACAAACTAAAGAATAAGGTCTTCAGGGAATTCCTTGAAAAATATACTCAACATACAATCCCGGATGAGTCAACACTTAGGAAGACGTATGCTCCATCCATCTACGATGAGACAATACAGAAGATAAGAGATGAAATTAAAGATAGTTCAATTTGGGTTTCCATTGATGAGACTCCCGACAAAGAAGGTAGACTTGTTGGTAATGTAGTTATCGGTTTGTTAAGTGAACAATATTCTGAACGAATTCTTTTACATTGTGATGTTCTAGAAAAGTGCAATAACAAAACTATAGTTAAACTGTTCAACGAAGCTATGGGTATCCTGTGGCCAAAGGGTATTATGTACGATAATGTGTTATTCTTTATTAGCGATGCTGCCCCTTATATGGTCAAAGCTGGACAAGCATTATCTGTTGTATATCCTAAATTGACTCATTTTACTTGTGTGGCGCATGCATTTCATCGTGTGGCAGAAGTGGTCAGAGACAATTTCCCTAAAGTAGATTTGTTGATTTCATCAGTGAAAAAAGTATTTCTCAAAGCTCCCAGTAGAGTTAACGTGTTGAAAGAAATGTACCCTGAAATTCCATTGCCACCAAAGCCAATTTTAACTAGATGGGGTACATGGCTAGAAGCAGTTGAATATTATGCCGAACATATAGACTCTATTAACAATGTTCTCCTTGCATTGGACTCTGAAGATGCAGTCTCAATTGATACTGCGAAAACAGTTACCTGTGACATAAGTGTGAAGAATGACTTAGCTCACATTCAGCATACATTTTCATGCATCATAAAAACGCTCAAAAGTCTCCAAAATAGGCACCTTTCACTATCTGAAAGTTTTGAAATTATAAATAGTACTGTGGAACAACTGAATCGTGGTAGAGGTAAAGTTGCAGATGCAGTAAGAGCTAAGGTGGACACTGTACTTTCAAAAAACCCTGGATATGAAGAACTACAAAAGGTTGTTGCTGTGATGAGTGGTGAATCAACAGTGAAGATTAACTTGGACTTATCCCCAGCAGACATTGTGAAATTGAATTATGTACCAGTTACTTCTTGTGACGTCGAACGCTCTTTTAGTCAGTATAAATCTATCCTCAGAGACAATAGAAGAAGATTCACTTTTCAGCACTTGAAAGAAATGTTTGTAACCTATTGTTATGGTAACAGACAATAAAAATTGTGTTTTGTTGAAACTACATTGGAAGATAAGGTACGTCCATTATATTTTTTGTTTAGTTTGATTAAAATGTACCAATATTTAACGTACATAGTCATTTTTTTATAATTTTAAGTCCATATTTAATTCCATATTTTGGTAAAAATCCATATTTAATTCCATATTTTGGTAAAAATAACTACATATATATTTACATATTTCATATATTTTTAGTCCATATAAATCCGTTCCCTGCTCATAAGGCAGGGAGAGGAGGTACTGTTCTGACAATAAAAACAGTCCCGTACACCTAGTTCACTTTATCAGAAGAGATAGCTAGTAGTCTAGTTTTGATCTGTACATGTGGTTATCTATGTGATTAGTCTAAGAATATATGCGATATTCTGTGACATAAAAGACATGCTAGCAGGGAAGAAGTCTACGGACACTGCTGGGGTAGCGAAGATAGATTTCAATGACTTAGTGTTTTTTCGTTTTGCATTCATTACATCATCCACGCCTGTGGAGTAACGGTTACCGCGTCTGGCCGCGAAACCAGGTGGCCCGGGTTCGATTCCCGGTCGGTGCAAGTTACCTGGTTGAGGTTTTTTCCGGGCTTTTCCCCCTCAACTCAATATGAACAAATGCTGGATAACTTTCGGTGCTGGACCCCGGACTCATTTCACTGGCATTATCATCTTCATCCTCATTCACACGCTAAATCACGTAAGATGTTGATAAAGCATCGTAAAATAACCTACTAAAATAAATCCATTACATCATGTGATGTAGAGCGGAGCTTCTCCCAATAAAAACTTTGTCTTGCCGACTACCGAAAAAAGTTTAGTTTTGAGACCTTCAGAATGTGTGTTGTAGTAGGCTACATTGTAACAGTACCATGTATTGTACTTCATAAGTTGTGTATGTTGTGTAGAATTATTATGTATGTTGAGTAAGTATTGCACTTATGCTTATGACAGAAGCCGAAAGGAAGTGCATATTAATTAATTTTGAAAATTTCGCATGATAGGTTTTTTTATTTTAATCTATGTAAAGATTAATTTTTTGTCCTATAGAATTTTTCTCCTCTAACAATCATTTTATTTTAATGTTTGATAAATTAGTTGCCTTTTTTTTTTGGAACGTCACTGTACAGTACCAGCAGACTGGACTGAACTTGGTTTCATGTACACATGTCTCTTCTTCTGCCGACTCCAACACAATGAAAAAGCTGCCTATAGTATGGACGTAGTAAACTTATCCTATCGGGTCCAAAATCTCGATGTCTGGTTATTAAAGCCAAGGTACAGTACATTGGGATGATACAGTAATCATAAACAGCTCATCACACTCGACCAAAGCTGTAGCAGAAGCATAACCTGGGCCAGGAATATTACAATTTTTTCTTGAGTGACACACGAAAAAACGTCCGATGGAAAAATTCTGCTCCCAACTTCATTGAAGTAATATTAAATTAGATAGTTATTATTTCAAAAAAATAATGCAAATTTCCAAATTTATACAGGCCTACCGATTGTAACATAGTCCTATGTGTTCCTAAAGTTCAGAGCTTTTCTGTATTCCTCTGTCTGTATTTCTCAAACATTTTGTACGTGTTTATTGGTTTCAGAAAAGCACAAATTCTCCCCTGATAATCGAATTTGCTACGAAAGCTTTCGTGAACACAAACTTGAACATTGATCCAAACTTCAAGAATATCATCTCCCGGGATTTCTTCTCAGATATTGAGGCAGTGGATTTTGCGCAAAAGAAGATAGCAGCGCAAAAAATGAACTCTTGGGTTGAGAAACAAACTCACAACAAAATAAGCGAAATTGTAAAACCAGGTAAGCTGAGTCTACTTCGCCCATCTGTTGTATTATCTTAGTATAGCCCGACCACTGACATAAAAACTTGCGCCACAAACCATTGTTCGTTCGTGCGCAGGTTGTCATAGTGGGGGTCAGTTGTGTTGTAAATGCGTTCCCTGATCGACGTCGCAGCGAGTACGTTTTAAACTATTCGAAACAACAGTCGTGTTCGCGTCCATTCTTTCACTTTTCAATCAATTAATATTCCATTTCGACTTATTGTATATAGGCTAGTTAAAACAGATTGTAATTTATAATAATGGAAGGGAAATCAAGTGTGCGCGGCAGGCTTTTGAAAAGTGAAAGCTCCGCTACAGACACAGCTTTTGAATCGGATTCACAATTGGAGTCTGACTAGTGTAACCCGATCTAGCAAGCTGCTGGCATAGTGATGACGTTCCCCCCTCCATGGCCACGTGAGTATTGGAAAAGTTGAAGATCTTTTTGTAGTTGGTCGAGCTATAGTAACCCGTGCTATTTAACAATAATTTAATTATACGGTTAAATTGTTTATAATTTTATAGTTCCTTGTCATCCGAAGTGTAGAGAAAGTAATTAGGCCTACTGTTGCGACACTGAGTAAAAAGATACTGTCATATGTTCACATTGGACACTTTCTTATTTTGAGACATAGGGAGCTATCACAATAATTATTAGGAATAAATGGACTCCCGAAATCGAACCTGGGTCCTCCTAGTCCTGGTACCGTGAGGCTGGTCTTTTGTCACAGCTAAGTTTAATTTCCTTAAACTAACATGAGTTTCCTTTACTCGCCTCACACTATATTCGAGATCTGAGATGTTAATAAAATAACGCAGGTTAAACATAAAACGATTGGACTCAGTCCCTAGGAAAAGGAGTTAGGTTTTCTGCTGGGTCTTAATATGGGCAAGAATTTATTTTGCGGTGATTATAGGTTATGGAGGTTTGTAGGTTTGCTGTACAACTTCGTATGTCCAGATCTGAACATAACCCCTCAGGGGATCGTGGGCCACATTTCTAGAACCACTGTTCTAAATTATCAGCAAGGACGCAACAAATTTCTTTAAATTAAAGCCATACAAGACAATGCAAGTGCATGAATTGCAACTGTACCATCCTGACGACAGAATGAACTTTCGTAAATGAGTGTTACAGAGAGAGTTTTTCATCAATACAAGTAACATGAGCAAAACAGCTGTTTTTCCGCCAGACTGCTTCATATTGTTTCCATGTGGTCAGAATTAGGCCGTGTCTCAAAGCTCAAGTCCAAGCTACACACTAGTGACTAGCAATTAGATGACTTGTAAACTACACACTAGGGAGCTTCGGAAATGTATGCTTGAAACACGGCCTTCTTTATAGACTATTTTTCTAAAAACCATGACATCACGGTGCAGCACTGAATTAAGAAGGCAGTGTTCCAATGCAGTTTCAACACGAGTTATGTGGAAAAGATAAGGGCTTAATATATTACAATAATGTTTAAAACATTGTACAGAATGTACTAACAATGTCAGTGTTCAAAGTTAACGTGCTATTCTACAATATATTTACATTATTTCACTTCCAAAGCATTTTCAGATTTCATAACCTCAATTGCTGCTGATGTTTGTTTAGTATACAAGTCAACAATCGAGCAAGCATTTTCGTTTACTAGCTACTACGGACTTGATTGCTATGCACTATGTAGATTTGGATCATAACTTCTGACGTCACATCCGGCTATTTAGTCAGCAATCTAGTTCACTTCACCTGTGTCTCAAAGCTCAAGTCCATACTACACACTAGTGACTAGCAACTAGGTGACTTGTAAACTACACACTAGAGAGCTTTGGAAATGTATGCTTGAAACACGGCCTTCTGGTAATTTCATAGAAGACGGGCACTTGGTTGAATATAGTAAGTATTACCAACTTCTTTATTTCAGAGTTAAATGTTAGTGATCTTTTAGTGACTTTTACATGTTAGTTCTAGGTTTTTTGTACTAGGTGTCGCCGTGATATTCTTTTAATTTTATTGGTTATAGTTGTCATTTGTTCTAGAATTTTCGTTAATTTTGAATGGATAATGACGTTATCAGTTGTTCTTGGTTGTTTAACGTGAGTGGTGTTATGTTGTTACTGATGGCTAAAGCTATTGAAAGTTTCTCATTTTATGATTTTTGTGATTTTCTTTCGATTTGATTGGTTATAGTTGTCATTTATTCTAGTAGAATTTTCATTAATTTTTAATGGATAATGACGTCCTGTTGTTCTTGGTTGTTTGACGTGAGTGGTGTTACATTGTAGATTTGTCTGCATTTGTCGAATGCGTATCATTCTTACGAAAGGACACTTTTCAGTGCCAATAATTTATTTTGTGTGCACAAGGTTGGAATTTTGAAGTAAGAGGGAAAGGAAGGAAACCGTGTTCTGAAATTTATCTATTAAATTTTGTGTCGATTTTGGTTTAGTTCTTTCGCTGTTGAAGAAGGATTGTGTTGAATGTTGAGAAGAAAACTGTTTTTCTGTGGGTTAAAGGAATTATTGACTGAATTTTCTGTAGAAGTTAAGGTGTAATAAGTGTTCAAAGAGAATTTCATTTAGTGTAAACACGTGGTTTATTTATGCAAAGTTGACTGTACGACAAAGTGTTGGTTTAGTTCTTTGTTACCTGCATGGTTTAAGTTTAGATTGCCTTAAAGCCTGTGTCATATACTTGAAGTGAAGAGGTTGTCGTTGAAGACTTCGATGAGAATTGAATTTTATTTGATAAGATGATAAATTATTATGTTTTGTTTTGTGTTTTAGTGATTTTTGGGAGTAAAGTGCGGACGAAAACTGCCAGAAAAGTACTACCAACTATGAAGTTCGAATGCCAGGAAACGCCAAAAAAATCGAAGGCGAAAAATTAAAGATATTTTCATTTTTTTTGGAGGGTTTCTTCTTCTTTAAAAATATGAATATATATTTGATTTTTCATCTTTGATTTTGTGATGTTTGGTGACATTTGAACTTCATAGTTGGCAGAACGTTTTTTGTAGTTTTCGTCAGCCATGTTGGATTTTGCCCGTCTTCTAGGAAATTACCGGCCTTCTTCATAGACTATTTTTCTAAAACCATGACATCACGATGCAGCACTGAATTAAGAAGGCAGTGTCCTAATGCAGTTTCATTACGAATTATGTGGACAATATGAGGGCTTAATATATTACAATAATGTTTAAAACATTGTACAGAAGGTACTAACAATGTCAGTGTTCAAAGTTAACGTGTTATTCTACAATATATTTACATTATTTCACTTCCAAAGCATTTTCAGATTTCATAACCTCAATTGCTGATGAGATATCCATGTTTGTTTAGTGAACAAGTCAACAATCGAGCAAGCATTTTCGTTTACTAGTTACTATGGACTTGATTGCTATGCACTATGTAGCTTTGGATCATAACTTCTGACGTCACATCCGGCTATTTAGTCAACAATCTAGTTCACTTCAGCTGAAAATGTAGCTTTGAGACACGGCCTTAGTCTGACTCACACGTGCTGTTCACCAGACCTCCCACCTGCCCACCCATTACTGCTTCTGTGTGGCGGGAATCACATCAGTCTCGTCCCCTGGACAGGAAAGTGAATTCTCCACGGGTAGAGAAAAAAACCTCTCTGTATAAAAGTTGAACTATAGTGCACTAAATGTATGACATTCAGGAGATGATTATAATTTTTCGCGCATGACCCAATAAAAGACTAACGCTAACAATGGTAGTATTGCTGAAGCGATTCCAATGCCATCCATATGTCAGGCCATGAACTATCCAACAGCTCTCGTACTTATACCACAGTCTAGTATATATGTACAGTCATGAAGCTCAATAGCCTACATAGAAAATATGCATACATAGTTGCTAACTACTAGGATCGCTACTATCGCCTCATTACAGACAATGTGAAATAGTACCGGCACAGTCTATTGTTCCTAGTACCCTCATAAACTCAAACTTCGTGACTGTATATACTAGACTGTGGTTATACTTCGTTTCCATAATATCTGACAGGAGAAGTAAACATTGCTGGCAGAGGAGGAGAGAAGTATAATTGCTATTCAACCAATGACAGAGGTCTCATTCCACGCATAGAATGAGACCTCTACCATTGTTGAATAGCAATTATACTTCTCTCCTCCTCTGCCAGCAATGTTTATTTCTCCTGTCAGATATTATGGAATGAAGTATAGACACATTCTACGCATGTCAGTAAGTTATCTCTCTCTTCCCCCAATGGTCTGTATATAATTTACTGATCCTGTAGGCCTATAAATTGAATTAATTTCAGACATATTGGATGCCAGCGTCAGAATGCTGCTAGCCAACGCCATCTACTTCAAGGGAATCTGGGCAACTCCTTTCAAGATGGAAGATACCGAAGATGGCATATTCCACCCTTCACCATCAGAGACGATTATGGTTCCTACCATGCATCATCTTTCATATATGAAAGCTGCAGAAGATCCTTATCTTTCGTGCAAATGGGTGGAACTCCCATTTGATGTAAGTATTACAAATAATTGCATGGTATTCTGTAGGAGTCCCGCGTGTTAGATCATGTTCTAAGATGTCATGCCTTGAACTTAGGTAGGATATGGAGAGAGCGCTAGTTGAAGCCCTCATGGGGGAAAAAAATTCATGAAATTTCAGCCTACTTAGCATTGTCATGAATCTGAGGAGCTACAATGAGTAGCAAAATCCGGTTTCGTTAGTCAGCTACTCTCAGTTCGTCCACACCTGTGGAGTAACGGTCAGCGCGTCTGGTCGCGAAACCAGGTGGCCCGGGTTCGAATCCCGGTCGGGGCAAGTTATCTGGTTGAAGTTTTTTCCGAGGTTTTCCCTCAACCCAATACGAGCAAATGCTGGGTAACTTTCGGTGCTGGATTCCGGACTCATTTCACCGGCATTATCACCTTCATTTCATTCAGACGCTAAATAACCTAGATGTTGATACAGCGTCGTAAAATAACCCAATAAAATAAAAATACTCGCAGTTCCACAAGTAAAGAATCCTGCCCCCACACCATTTCTACACAGATGACAATGATTGACAGGGGAGATGTCTTATTACTACCTTCAGCTGTTGCCAGCTTTTGTTATTGGTTGGGTTCTTTGACTATATTTTCTATTTTCGGATAAATCAATTGCAGTGCTGTATGCAGAATTTTATCAAAGGGGGGGGGGTCATTATTAAAATTGTTTACAATTTATATTATCGGTGTTTCAAATTCTGTGTATTATTATTGTTATTATTATTATTATTATTATTATTATTATTATTATTATTATTATTATTATTATTACTATTATTATATTATTATTATTATTATTATTATTATTATTATTAATATCATTATCATCAGCTGAGTTTTCACAGGAGGATGTGAAACTAGTTCCAGGGAGAAGAATGTTTGTGACAACATCGTCTTGCTGTGGCTGCGAAGAAACATTTGCCAATGTGAAATTTACACAACCTCACGAGAATCACTATGTGACTTTTTTTCTAAAAATTGCAAAATTGAGCTTTGCAGTCACTTAGATGTATCAAAGAACCCGAAACAATAATGTGAAGTTCGTATTAAAATTGTGAACAGTCAAATGCATAAAATGTTAAACGAACCTCTCATAATAAAGTCAGAGCACAAACTAATGAACGGGTGAATACTGCTCTTAAAATGAGTTTAAAATCGACAATGCACAATATTTAATATCTGCACTACAGAACTGTCAAAACAACCTTTTCAATATTTTTCACAGCTTCATTTTTTATTTGGATAATTTTTAATAAATCGACGTTACGATAATAATTTAAAATATATATTTATGCTCGACCATGCCGAAATGTAGTAATTATACACCTGGTAGCAGCCCTTTAATGGACCTCATTAAAGTACACCTATTCATTAAAGTTCAGGTGTTCCAACAATCAGAAAACACCATTGTAGCAATATGAAAGTGCAAGTATCGATTATTCTTGGATATGCAATCGAAAGACAACTAGCGAAACGTCACGGAGGCTGGAAATCCAATACTGTCGCAGAAGGTTATGTTCTGTTACTATAATAATTAGCGTTAATTGTAAATAATATTGAAATAAATTCAATTTGTCATCTCGTTTTACAATGTCTAAATCAATTTCAAGGTTATATCAAGATTAATGTTGATTTTACTCTCTAGATTATATCAAGGTCAATGACATTTCTTTCTCGTATGAAAATTCTGAAACTCGCTTGTGCTCGTTTCATAAACATACTCGCGTCTTAATTACTACCATTATAGGCTCGTTGCATAATGTACTATTATAAATTTACGGTATTAAAAAATAAAATATAAAAAACAAGAAAAATAATGAATACAATATAATATTTTATTACTCAGTCAATTACAAATCGATGTAAAATAATGACTTATTTTATAGTCATTAAGTTTATATACATGAATTACAAAATTGCTAAATGGTTTTAACATTTTAACATTATTAAGTTTACTACCTGTAATATTACATTTTATTAATGGAGATGGCTTGTACATCATTAATTCAAATAGTACTCACCACCAATAGCTACGTATGTAACATTGAGATATTGTATAACTCTGCCTGAGGATGCCTGAATAGGCGAAAACGTTCGCAATTTTGTAATTCATTGTAATTCATTGTAATTTTGTATTCATTTATAGAAATTGACAATCTGAATATTCCATCATACTTTCTAAGTTAAAGAAAAATAATGATTGACAAGAAGTTGGAATGTAGTTGCTATCACATTTCCAATAATTTTTCAGAATTAATTAATTAATTAATTTTGGCCCCGCCATGTTTCGTGGAGTCCTCGAAAAACGATTTAAAAGTTTCTACGAATTCTAATGAACGTCAGTGTACCAAATTTTTATGAAAGTGCATGTTGCGTGGAAGGGAAAATATATTTAAAATTTAACATTTCAAATTTTCTTTATCTACATGTGCAGGGCAAGCAGTTCTCAATGATTTTGATGCTACCCGGTAATGGTCTGGACACCAATACACTTGCTGAACGTATGTCTAGCAGCAACGGTCTGCATTCAATATTCAAGAATGGGAGGAGGCGAAATGTGAGGTTGGGCCTTCCAAAATTCAAGCTCTCATCAGAAATGAAGCTCGGACCTGCTCTTATGAAGGTAACTAAATTTAATAAACATTACAAAAGAATAGGCTTACCACGCCAGATTATTCTAGTTCAAACCTCAGTGATTCAAAATATAATTATTTCTGATGAGTTAAATAGTTAGAGAATCAAACAAGAACAGATTTTCCATACTTCTCAAACTAAGCTAAAATAATGCAAAAATGTTGTTGGTTTATGGGGGGGGGGAGGATCAGGTGAAATTTTGGTCATTCTAAATCAATAATTGCATTTTCGTTTCTTTTTGTGAAAAATGAATTAGCAATCTTTTATTTATATGTTGAGCAAGTTTCAGTATTCTATGATTGAGCCAGGGGCGGCCCGTCCTTATGTGCTACAGTGCTACAGCACAATGATAATTTTTGCTCAAATAATGTATTAGTAATACCACCATAGTATCTGATCTGCCATTTGACAATTTCCCGTGGTTATGTTCGTGTTATAGAGTGTTTAGTCTTCGCTCTTAGCTCTTTGGTGCCTCAGGGGGTACAATGTGCTACCCAAAACTCTAAATGAAATGTAGACAATTAATGCGCATGTGCGAAACTGAAATCACTGCCCTGATTGGCTATTTTTGCGCGGGGAAGTGCTGTAGTCAGCTTCAGCACAACACAGCTTGGAGATTGCAAAAGTAAAGCGTAATGAGAAAACGCTTGTTTGTGGAAGAACCAACGAGTTAGATACTATAGAGAGGCTGAAGACCTCTGATAAGCGCTCCCTGCGGAGGCCAACAGTACTATGTATCGTTCCCTAAAAAACATGGCGGTCTATGGTACCGCCAGCCTCCGCAAGGAGTGCTTATCAAAGGTACACTGCAACGAGTTGGTACATGTATTATATTTTTCAGATATATCAATATTTCATTTAAACATTTTGCTATAGGTTTTGTAAAAAGCTGATTTATAAATGAAAAAGTATTAATTAAGACTTTTAAATTTCCAAAAATGTCTCATTCCCTCGGATTTAAATAAAATGTACCGTAAATCATAATATTCGTTGCTGGATAATTAAACCCTCTCAATACAGGTACCATTGCCGCAGAGAATTATAAGATAAGGCGGACTGAGCATAAGCGAAATATCAAGAGTTTAGTATTTATTGTGTTTATAGGGCCTACTCCAATTTTCTTTGTATTAATGCGTAGGGCTCTTTTTGTTAACAAAGAGGAAAGTTAGCACTTGCATCATACACAATTTGTCATTATTGTTCAAAATAATGTAAGAACAGTTTTATTCTGTAAAAGCCTCTGCCTAGTTGCGAGACACGTGTGAGATTAATGTTTGTTTCAAATTATATTAGACTACACGATGTCTCCATGACGCGACAATATTTGTTTCAAATTATATTAGACTACATGATGTCTCCATCACACGAAAAGAAGTGTACCTAGCTGTGGCTCCTGTTGTTTCTGATAACAATGTTAATCGTAAGTATCTTATCGTTTCAATAAATGTGGTGAGTTATGACCATGAGTAACTTTCTATTAGTGTCATTCTTTAATTATTATGTTGCATGCTAAGAGGTTATTTGTAGTTTTAATAATTGCAGTTTTCAAAAGTTCTCTGTGTTAATTCCAATTTCAAATGAATTTTTCTCAATAACTTAATTACTGGATTTTTTTTATATTTTCGCCACTACCTTTCTTATATTTTACTCCTATTAGTTACATACGTCGTCTCTCTTGAAATCACCTGGTGAGCACTGAATTACATGATTTAATATTAGGTTAGATTAGCTGTAAGATAATTAAATTTGTGACGAAGTCAAACAATTATTTATTTTTCTTCTGCCGATTAAATTCATCCGTCTTTAGGTGCTTTGCTTTGGTTGCATCGAGTATAGCTTGTCATTTAATATTTGGGCTATATTTAGTGCAACTAATAAAACATAGGCCTACAGCTGTTATAAAACGTAAAGTTTTGTGTATTTTACTTTTTACTTATTAACATAGTCTTAATATGTAACTCAATTCACAATAATACTAACTTCATCACAGTCATTTCCTACAACATCCGAGCCACGCCCCTTTGTTTTGACTAACCGAAACATGGCGGACAAATGTTCAATTGTCTTCAACTTTCTGAGGTCTTTGGCCTCTCTATAGTATCTAGCTCGTTGGGAAGAACTCGGAAGTATTTACGATGTAGGCCTATTTGGTAATTCAAGTGTCCGACTGCTGCTGCCGTCTACCTGCTTTTTGAGGTTCCTCCTGAATCAGTCAGCAAGCAACGGAGAATGGAATCCCAGAAAACTGAAGCCAAGGAAGTATGTGACCGTATAATTCAGAAAACTACTCACCGTTTCCAGTCTTTAAGCTATCTAGATGCAACAAAATTGTTAAACAGCAAATTTTCTGGCAATTTTTGGATAGCCTAATTTTCCTGAACGCGAACTTGAAGTTGCTGTCAACAGCTATACTGTACTGAACTAAAGAGTATTAAAGACACAACTTTGAGTTCTATACGGAACATCTGCCTTCCGGAATATAGATGGAGCTGTTCCATTGTTACGATACATAACCTCCAACAATTCACAGAATCCATTCTGTGAAGTAACACTGTCAATAGAAAAGAGTATGATATCCAAGATCAAGGGTTTAACGCCAGGGTAATTGATAGGTTCTGCAGTAGGAAGGAACATCGTATGGATTTCATATTTCGTCACTAGGCGAGTCTCAAATTAAGATAAATACATATAAGTGTATACAGTAGGCCAATATAGAAATTGTAGCACACTCATTATTTTGACCACCAGCCGCTACTGGATTGCGCCATATTTAAATTGCTGCACTCTTGAATATGAATTGCGTGCAGACTTTAGGAGCTGTTTTCTCACACTTTTTTTTTTCATTTCGTCATGTTCAAAGTACAAAGGCTCTTATAATTTTGATGCTAGGAACATTAAACTTTTACTGCATGTTCTGTATATTGTTTTTAAGAAAACATAGTAGGATTTTTTTGGTAAACTAAGTATCTTCGAAATTAAGGGGAGGCAGAGGTGAAATTTTCGAACAAAACTGAAGAAAAAATGAAAATTTGGTTTTTTTCCATTTTTATTATCTTTATTTTGATATTCCGATGTTAGTTTTTGATTTTGTGTCCTTAAAAGTATGAAATTAAAACCAAGATAACTGTATTACTATATTATTCCCATAATAAACTAATACTTATCATTAAGTGTTCGCGTAGGCTTCCGCGGCTGGTGTACATGGTGTGTGGATAAGCTTCAGGGCTTCTACCGCGTTGTCTTGGTGTTATTGGCTGATGTTTCGACCGCTGTGTTGTGGTCATCTTATCATTATTTATATACCTTCTCTGAACATATAAATAAAAAGAAATATTGAAAATTTCGTACAATATGGTGCATGAAACATTTTGTATCAAACGATATAAAGTTTTATAAAATTATTAATATTTACAGAACTATTGTACTTAGAAAGTTGAAACTTGGTATGTCCATTACTAATAACATACTTAGTATCCATGATCAATTTCAAACAAATCTGATAAATTTTGTGGATTTTGAAATATTCACCTCTGCCTCCCCTTAAAGAAATAAAACATGTTTAGTGGACAATAAAAATTTTAATTCTGCATATGTTGCAGGAGTTGCAGATATATATAATTTTTCTCTCCGTTTATAGATGTAAATTCAAATTCTGGATACTTAGTTCTTTTGTAACATATCAGAGATATTGTGTAAAAAGAGTCATGCATGATACATAAATTTTGTGAGAGAAGATAGATTTTGAAAATATGCATTATTTTATTTGGTTAACTCAGAAACTACTCGGCTGATCGTAATGAAACTTATATGTAAGAATACTTATAGGAAGGACGATAAAGTGTACAAAATATGAAATCTCTACTTTAAAATTTGTAGGAAATAGAACATTCACCCCTCACTCTTCGTTAACTGGATACTGCAATGTGAAATGTTTCCTAAACAAGATTGAAAAAGAAGTGAATTTTTCTAATTGAACTGGTAGTAGATATTTAAAAGTTAATTAAAGTGGTAGTAATTTTATATTAATAACTCTTTGGACAACTAGCAGCTGATATAGAAGCTACCGTACTTTATTGTAATGAGAGAGTTCTTTAAAATCAAAATTAAGGATACACTTCAGTAAGCTAAAGATGCTAACCTGTTCAGGAATTAAGATCTTAATGCTTGCAATAGCCTACATAGGGTTAATTATTAATGCCCCTTTTTACCCAAAAATATAGTAATATTGCTACGTTTGTAAAGTCTTTTGATATAATATGTTCAGTTACGAAAAATTGTTGAATGACCATCTACATCAGACAAAGTGGGAGATCATTTCAAACATGATAAAAAAGAACACATTACAGACAGAACCAAATCACATAATACTTCCATATATGCAGAACACATCACAACCACCAACCACAACTACAGCAACATAGAAATAGACATGGAAATTCTACAAATTCAACTGGAAAACCAGAAATTAAATTCACTAAAACTTACTTAGGCCTACTTACTTACTTAACTTACAAATGGCTTTTAAGGGACCCGGAGGTTCATTGCTGCCCTTACATAAACCCACCATCCGTCCCTATTTTGAGCAAGATTAATCCAGTCCCTACCATTATATCCCACCTTCCTCAAATCCATTTTAATGGTTTCCTCCCATTTACGTATTGACCTCCCAAAAGGTCTTTTCTCTCAGCTCTTCCAACTAACAATCTATATGCATTTCTGAATAAGCCCATATGTGCAACATGCCCTGCCCATCTCAAACATCTGGATTTATTGTTTCTAATTATGTTAGTGAAGAATACAATGCTTGCAATTCTGCGTTTTGTAACTTTCTCCATTCTCTTGTAACTTCATCCCTCTTAGTCCCAAATATTTCCCTAAGCACCTTATTCTCGAATATCCTTAACCTCTGTTCTTCTCTCAGAGTAAGAGTCCAAATTTCACAGAAATACAGAACAACCGTAAATACACTAGAACAATATGAAATATACAGACACACAAAAACACATCCACAACACATCCTCAACGCCTAATTAAATTTCGGAACACACACCGTATTTGACTTCACACTACCAAACATAAACACACCCTTCCAGCAAAGCAACTAAAGAAACCAGAAGAAGCAAGAACCTCACTAGTTCTGAAGATAACTAACAGTGCAGTCGAAACTAATCAACAAATGTAATTTACCACAAAGTTTTCATTTTAAAATCACAAAGTTGTTTTTTTACTTGGTTATTTAACGACGCTGTATCAACTACGAGGTTATTTAGTGTTGATGGGATTGGTGATAGCGAGATGAAGCCGAGGATTCGTCATAGATTACCTAACATTTGCCTTACGATTGGAGAAAACCTCGGAAAATACCCAACCAGGTAATCAGTCCAAGCGGGAATTGAACCTGCGCTCAAGAGAAACTCTGGATCAGCAAGCAAGCACCTTAGCCAACTGAGCTATGCCGGTGGCTTACAAAGTTGTTATTATAACTGAATCTTATGGGGTATTTAATTTTTTTTTATTCCAGCTTGGTGTCCAAGACGTATTCAGTGAGAGGGACTCAGATTTAAGAGGCATCTCAAATATGCCTTTATTTGTGTCACATGCTCTACATAAGTCAGAAATATCGATTGATGAAAGAGGTGGCAGTGCAGCCAGTGCTACTGGTAAGTAAATCCACTTGGGTCATTGTTGTTCTGTTATTTGGGCACAAAGAATTGGCAGGGATATAATTTATATTTTAATTCTGTGTAATTTTTAATAGTAGAGCTGCAAACCCAGCGATTACAGAGAAGGGAGATCTTTATATCAATCATTGTATAACCACAGTCTAGTACAGGGTGCGGCATTTAACGTTTTCCATTTTAAGTTGGCGATTCTGTTCACATTGTTGGTAAAACATGTTTGCAAACACAGGGATTCGGTGTAGCAAAGCCTTGGATTTAGTTAGCCACATCCCAACACAGGGATTCGGTGTAGCAAAGCCTTTAGTTAACCATGGAACGTTGGCCGGTGCAACAGCGCATTTTCTGTGTTGAACAGTTTGTTTCAACCAAGTCAATTGTTGCTGTCCAGCGCGAGTTTAGGCGGATTTTTGGTGATAATCAACGTGGAGTTGCACCATCACGAAAAATAATCAGTGTGTGGGTGCGTCAGTGGCGTGAAACGAGATCGGTTCAAAACAAAGCTCGAGTTCGTCAGAAAACGGCGCGGACTCCTGATAATGTCGAACGTGTGAGAACAGCTCTGCAGAGAAGTCCGTATCGTTCCATGCGGCGTAACTGGAACATTCAGCGCCTGTGGTTCCAACAGGATGGAGCCACATCCCATACAGCACGTGTTTCATGAACACACTTCGTGCTGCTTTCCCTGGGCGACTTATCTCCAGATTAGGTGACATTCAGTGGCCCTCTGTTTCCCCTGATCTCACTGCATCAGACTTCTTTTTGTGGGGGTATCTTAAGAGTAAGGTCTACGGTCGTATCCTTAATGACATCGAGGACCTTAAAACCGCGATTCGTGAAGAAATTGCTGATGTTACACCTGAAACATTGCGGCGAGTAATGGCCGGTGTGCAGGGAAGATTGCAACAATGCATTGACGCCAATGGAGGACATCTTAAAGAGATTATTTTCAAAACATAAAATGTACTGTAATTCCAAGATTATAATGGTTGTAAACTGATTAATTTCTTGTAATTTACTTGTAAATTAAATAAGTTATGGGGGTTTGAAAAATAAATGCCGCATCCTGTATATACAGTCACGAAGCTTGAGTTGTGAAGGTGCTAGGAACAATAGACTGTGCCGGTACTATTTCGCATTGTCTGCAATGAGGCGATATTAGCGATTCTAGTGGTTAGCAACTATCTATGGATGCATATTTACTACGAATTGAGCTTCGTGACTAGACTGTGGTATAACTTTTATAGCGACTAAATCTTTGACAATTGAAAAGATAATCACTATGATCATCATCACTATCATCATCATAAACTTCACTGTATATTCTAGCAGTGTTCAATCTCAAAATGAAATTCAGATCTCCATCTGACAGACAGCTTCTTAAATATGTGTTTCGAAGTTTCATCAGAGAAAATAACTCCTCATAATTGTAAAGGGATCCAAACAGACATAATATTCAAGCAGCATGTCTATGGAGTCTAGGTAATTGCTTCGTAGAAAATTTTCAATATAAATCATACAAATCTTTCTTGTTATTAAACTTGCTCCTTAAAACACAATCAAATTAATCCACTTTATTTTAAATTTTATATGGATAGAATCCACATCTAGGCTTTCGTAAAAGGAGTGGAAAAAATTATAATATTAATACCAGCAATTGTAAGTTAAATATAGATTCAAATTCCTTGTATAGGCCTACCTCTTTAATATTTGAATATACTCATCAAAATCTGCATCACTAGAAAGAAGAAAGTAAGCCACTTTTACTTAGCTGCATGTGAATTAGCTAACAGTGAAATATGTTTTTTTAATATTTTACAGCCGTGGTCATGAAAATGAGATCTGCATTTGCCCCAGCTATGGACGTAATGGATGTGATCTTCAATCGCCCTTTTCTCGTATACATCGTTGACATTGTTAATAAAGTACCACTTTTTGCTGGCAGAGTCTCAGATCCTTCCAAAACATAGTCTTGAATAAGCTATAACACATTTATGATTATTCGTATATTTTTTAAATTCATACGCAGTATTATTCAGTTTCTAGGTCTTCATCAGTTTCGAAGGATCTTGGTATTACTGTATTACTTTTACTGAGAGAACTTCAAAAGACTATGATTAAACTCATTACCGGTACCTTAATTTGACAAATACTTGTTTGTGTTAGCTAAACCATTGAACAGTAGGCCTAAACTTCATTGACATTCAGTTGAGAAAATTTTAAAGATTGCCATGTCATTTTGAAATAACAAAATAAATTTATGTAAAAGTTAACAAAGGGAATTATGACACTTCTAATATTGTGATTGTATGCAGAAACTTCCCTAATAACAAATATATGGGTTCTAATGCACTCCATAATAGACAGTAGGTCTATTCGATGTTAAAAGTGTAAGTAAGGTACCGGTAAGTGAAGTGTTGTGACAAAGTATAAGTGTACCGGTACATGAGGATATTATTTGTTTTGATAGCTGTGCCTATTGTACAGTATTACAATAATCAGATTTAACAAAGTTACAGTATACTTACAAAACACACAGCGGAAGACCATTGTTCCTAATTGGAGAATACATGTATTCCCTCAGAAATATTGTGCTCTTTGAATTATCATTTTGATGGATCTTAATGGATGTGCATTACATTAGGTGGAAAATAAAAATTTCGATTTAGTACTACTGGTACCTACAAGTAGGCCTACGGTACATACGAGTAGGATTTTTTTTCTGAAGTTTACAATAATTACTCATCTTTTTTTGTGTAAACAGCACCCATTACTACGGTATATGTAAAGTATCAAACTGTAAATAAAACCTACTTTTTATTATTATTATTATTATTATTATTATTATTATTATTATTATTATTATTATTATCACCATCATCATCATAATTAATGTCTTTTTGCTGTCATTGTCTGTAATGCATTCAGTTCTGGTGCTCAAAAAAATGGTAGGAAGACGTTAGAGAACTTTTGGGGAGATTTTACAACATGGCTTGCACCTGCCATCCCCTCCCTAAGTCATTAGGGGACGGTGGGAACTATGGGTAATATAGGGTGGGGGGCGATTCTCAGGAACAATTTGACCGAAACTGTGGTACAGCGTCATCTAGTTTAGACTTAGTGTTCTTCAGAAATCTCAACGTTAACTGTATGCCTTTCATTTGTTACTTCTCATATCATATCCTATCTCATATCCTATCATTGTAAAGCTCGTCAGTGATAAATAAAATCTTGTAAAAACGAACACTGAACTAGTTCCATTCTATTACTATATTACTATCTTCACCATAGTGTCAATAAACACAGCTCCTGACATTTTTTGATAGCAAATTTTGCATTTAACTCTAATCAGAAGATTTTACTCAAAATAGAACCTGAAAAATTGAGTAATGTTTAAAACTACAAACATACCAGTACTGAATAATTTCAAGGGAAAAACTGGCTAAATGCACCAAGGCTCAACCAACTGAGCTACCCAGGAACTCTACCAGACCCCGACTCAATTTTTCCCTTTATATCCACAGATTTACATAATACACGTCACTGTTCATTAACAGAAAACCACAATTCATGTCACACAGAGTTTGTGTGCACTCAATGTTGGTTGCTTGACAGTTGTCAGTCCACTTTGAGGTCTGAGGATATAAAGGGAGAAATTGAGCCAGGGTTTGGTAGAATTCCTGGGAAGCTCAGTTGATAGAGCCTTGGTGCGTTTAGCCAAAGGTCCCGGGTTTGATATCTGGCCCCGGAACAATTTTTCCCTTGAAAATATTCAAATCAGCTTCACAGGGAGCTATACCTGAAAGCTAGATTTGATACCAGTATTCTTAAAAATCAATGACTTACAAAACAAGCAGAAACACAAAAACTCCACAATTTATTACACACATATTTGTTACATATTATTAAAATTCGATTCGGTGAGCATATGCAGTATAATAACTCAAGGAACTTGTGTTGGATTTTGCACTTTCCCAGCCAGCAGCACAAGTTGTGTGTCCCGATGCAGAAGAAAGAAGAGGAAAGGACGATCCACTCTCAGACTAGCAGAATCTCTTTTCGGCCTTTTTGGAACTGAAAAGAAGTTATACAATTATAATAAATTTAAAATACTGAATCACAGTCCTGAATAACTATCATAACTGAATTATCATAACCGCTTTAATCCTTGAAAGAACACAAACACACTCTCATTCACATGCACAGATATTGTTGGGGAAATAGTCAAAATTATTTTATTTTACCATTCTCAAAGTGTGTATGGATGTCAAAACATGGATATTTATTATTCAATCATTACTTATTATATTTTATTCATGTAGTGGAAATAGAAAAATTGGGAACTTTTTTCTTTTACTCAGAACTTTATGATTGAAGAAATTGCTGATTTGAGACACATTCAACAATAACATTAGGACGTGAGTCACTAATAAAGTGATACAGGTATTTTGTTATATTGATAATGATCCTGAGGAATAAAATATCACTCCATAACATCATTATCATCATCATCATCATCATCAATATCTCCCTTTTTAGGTCTCTTGGCCTGTTTTGGTCTCAATCAGTTGTTTATTCGGTCATCCCAGGACAGTGATACATTTCCAAAAGCGAATCTTATCCAATTCCTAACCTCACCTTCACGTGGTAACTTACATCATTTTATTACTAAGAATAGAATAAGAATTCTGTTACAACGATATAACTGTTCCTTAATCTACAGACAGTGGTGCCATTCAGCTGGTTCACACCAGTTCATCTGAACCGCTTGTTAAATTTGACACATTTCGTAAAACTGCTTGTTTAAATTTAAAGAAATTAGCTTTTTATAGAACAGAATAACATTAATCCAATACAAATTTCTCCAGATTTTTAATATCACGTAAACATAATACAAAAATAAACGCCAAATCAGTTCGATGTGATGCAATACTATTGTTTTCTGAGATGAATTTACAAAAGAAAATTTGAATTGCTGTTTATTTCATTTGTCATAGCAATAATAAGGAAACAATTATTGAAGCAGAATTTCAGTGGAGACAAAATATTATCTAGTCTTTCCAAACTTTCAAATAGGCCTAACCCTATTTATTCATTCATTCATTCATTCATTCATTCATTCATTCATTCATTCAATTTTTCATTTTTTATTTATTTCACTTTTCTTTTTTCTTTTTTTTCTTTTTCTTTTTTCATTCTTTCCAGTTTTTCCATTTGTTCCATTTTTTTCATGTTTTCATTTAGGGCCATTCCATGGTAACTCAGGTTACATGTGAATTTTCTTCTCAATTTATCAGTTTTTCTACAAGTAATTAAGTTATGGTAATTACAAGATATTTTTTATAACATTTCAATGACTCTTTTCCAATTTTACAAGTTTTAAATTTATGTAATTACAGCGTAAATTTAATTAATATATATTAATTTTGTATGGTAACTCAGGTTACTATTTTCATGGAATGATCCTTTATTTATTTAATCTGATGGAGTTAGACAACCAGGCCGCATCTACCACACCACCAGAAATACAAATAAAAATGCAGAAAGAAGTAAAATAAAGAAATGAAATGAAAGTAAATATACAGATTCACAAAAAGAAGGAAGAAAAAATGCAAGTGTAGAGATAAAATCACAATCGGTTCAAATAATAAACTATACTAGTAGATATGCTAATTGCTGGAATTATAAAAAGAAACTATCGGTATTTTTATTGGTTTATATTACGACGCTTTATCAACTGCAATGGTTATCTAGAGTCTGAGTGAAATGAAGGTGATAATGCTAGAGAAGTGAGTCCAGAATCTAGTGCTGGGAAAATATCGGATAAAACCTCTACTACTGTCCAAATTTCACGAGAGGATGCCTGCGAGGGGAGTATGGTCCTTACGGGGTAAGAGGTGAGAGTAAGCCAGTGACTCAGGGTTCTTGAAGAAGATGGTGAATGGGGGTGATGTCATTGGCCGGCTGGGACAAACAAGACTCAGTCAATGGCCAGCCGGTTCCGTATTGGGGGTAGATTATAAGAGTGGGGGAAAAATTGCATTCCTTGCTCGGATCTTCTCATGAAATGCAGACAGTATGTACCGGTGACTTGTAAACCTGGCAAACTAGGATCTGAACCTGTGTCCTCTCGTGTCAAGGTCAGACATGCTGTTACTCTATAGTAGTGGACAACTACCAGTATTAATAGTTGTATGTGTGATGTAATAGATGACTTCAGAAGGAAAGAATCTTGGAGTGATATGGAATGTAGTACACATCTTGTAGGTCTGAAGGGTTTTACCTAGATTTGTAGATACAGAGCCAACCGAGTTGACTGCCACGAAGGATGTGGTGAAGTATGCATCCTGCGTGATGGACTTGACGTGCACAGCAGGTGCCACCGTAGCACCACTCAAATCTGCCGATGTGGCATTGAAGACAGATCTGATGCCGAGCTGTCGGAGGAACGGTGTGAGATCCATGCCACTGCTGATGATGGCGAACTGCGGCAGTGCGACAGATGACTCTGACCTGGGCAGCCACTCCTGTACCAACTGCTGTAGAGAGATGCCAGACAGCTTCACCAGCAACTCGTCCAGGTTGTCAGCTGAGTCCGGCACCAACAGCAACAGAGTCACTGTTTCCACCTGCAATACATCTCTGTTTTATCAAGTATTTGAAGAATCAATCAATCAGCACAATATACTTTGCATACTTCCACTCGGTAATGAGTTTTGGAATAATATTCTGGGGAAATTCCACAGATAGTAACAATATATGTCTATTACAAAAAAAGAGTAATTAGAATAATAGTAGGTGTGAAATATAGGGAATCGTGTAGGACTATTTTAAAAAAACTACAAATAATGCCTATGGCTTGTCAGTATATCTTTTCATTAATAATCTTTCTCGTATGTAATCGTGAAAACTTTGTAACTAATTCAACAGTTCATAGCATAAATACACGTCAAAAAATGACTTTCATACTTCATCGGCAAGTCTATCGTGCTATCAAAAAGGAGTGTGTTATATGGGAGTAAAAATTTTTAATAGACTCCCTATTGATATTAAAATGAAACTCAAAACATAAAATTATTTAGGGTCAAATTAAAGAAGTACCTAATTTCTCACGCCTTCTTTTCTGTAGGTGAATTCATGACATTCAATAACACTTCATGAAATTGATACTAAAACTTTGTGTTGTACTAGTAGACTATATTGTAAATCTTGTCTGTATATATTTCATCTAGACTGTGACTATAAATTAAGATTTTATAATAGTATTAAGTTTTTTGACTTGTTCCATATTCTAGCTGTAAGCATATATGAATACCATGGAATGTTAATAAATACAATACAATACAATGTAGCCTATCCAGCTTTTTGCTGGCAACATAAAGTCCACTATAGTCCACTGTAGTCTATTCAGTTGTAGTTTTTCACAAGAAATGAGGGGTATTGTGATCGGTGTTCATTATAGATGGCTGTTGCTAGTAGCCAGAGGTGGGGTGTAGTCAATATATACTGCAGGGCTGTGTTTTCTGCAACTGGTAGTAATGATTTTAATTTACTTCTTTTGTGGTTTATGGATGGACAGTATAGAAGAATGTGTTCCAGATCTTCATCATGATTGTTGCACCACAGACAAGTAGGATTTAACCACCGGCGTGGCTCAGTTGGGTAAAGCACTTGCCTGCCGGTTTGAAGTTGTGCTAGGGCGCGGGTTCGATCCCCGCTTGGGCTGATTACCTGGTTGGGTTTTTTCCGAGGTTTTCCCCAACCGTAAGGTGAATGCCAGGTAATCTATGGCGAATCTTCGGCCTCATCTCGCCAAATACTATCTCGCTATCACCAATCTCATCAACGCTAAATAACCTCGTAGTTGACACAGTGTCGTTAAATAACTAACTAAAAAAAAAAGTAGGATTATCAGAAATGTTAAATCGGTATAGATACAATTGTGTGACAATGTGACCTGTTCTGGCTCTTGTTAAAAATGTTTGAACATGTCTGGGCAAGTTTTTGTACATTTCCAGGTCATTTGGTTTCTTTTGTACAGACTGTAAAATTTTTCCTTTGTCAGAAGAGAGCCAATTGTTGATCCATAGGTTTATAAAATGAGGCTTTACTGAAGCAAAAGCACTGGATAGAGATATCACTTGAAGAGGTCTTGGTTGTAAATATGTTATATGTTTTGCAATATTATCGACTTTCTCGTTACCAGGTATGCCACAATGACTAGGTATCCATTGAAACGTTATTTCTTTTTGGAGTTTTTTTAGTTTATCTATTTGTTTCTGAATTGGAATAATTCTATGTGCATATAGGTTTGGTACATGTTTAATTATATTAAATATAGCCCCCCTTGGAGTCGGTAAGTATGCAAATAGATTTTTCAGAAATTTGAGTAACACACTGAAGAGCAGCATCAAATCAGTTATTTAACAAATTGCATTCTCACCCAAGAGCCTAAAAAATTGCGTTCTAGAAATTCTGTAAATTATATTCATATTACTGTCAGAATAGGCTCCTAAATCAACAGACTTACCAGTCAGAATGTTACAGCTATCCCTGGTAACCATGAATGCTAGATATCCAAAAGAATTGTAGATAAGAATATACAGAGTGGAAGTGAAATAATCCTGCAGATTGAAAGGGATGATAAGGTAGACTTGAATGAAAAGAAAACCTATATTACGTTTTGTGATTAAATGCACTGTTAATTAGAAAATACTTTGTTTCTTGCTTCCCAGTAGAGTGCACTCAGATTTTTTATGATCCTGGTGAATTGCACACTGTGCTTTCTTCTGTGTTGTTGATTCCTAACCTACAAAAGTGTGCTGCAAGCAGTCGTGTCCTGTATTCAGCCGGAAGTTTTCCACGGTTTCTTTCTTGCTATTCCCCCCCCCCCCCCAATGTTTATTGATTTCTGCCCATTTCTTACTGTGTGATCTTTGATTGGCTTTATGGAGTATTTCTATCTCTGATTTGGTTTTGATTTTGATGCTGGTAGCTAGTCTTTGGGTAGGCTTACTTAAGATTTTATTTTGATAATACAGTCTTGTGCCCATTTTGCTAGTTTATGAGCGTTATTATTCTGATATCCACTGAAAATATATTTTCTTGTTTGGTATTTTCAAGTATTCTAATTAATTTCTGTTATCACCAAAATTTACAAAAATTAAACACATTATGAAAGAGAAAACTATCGATATTTTAATTTTATTGTGAACAAGGCAAATGTGACTACCGGTATTGAAGAAATTGAATATTATAACATATCAGACTACACCACACACGCATTATATAAAAGCAAATGGGTAGCAAGTGGAATTCTTTTAGCTGTAAAAAAACAATCTGATGTCAAAATTTAAAATCAGTAAAGAAATTAATGATAAAGACACATAGGAAATTGTTGAATTGAAGTTATAGAAAAACAACAAAAACTTATTGTAGATAGGACTATATGGGATATATTTGAGACAATAAGTAGTTCCCAAAATGTCTGTAGGCTTACCTGTTTTCATACAATTCACAACATTGAAAGGGATATGTAAGGAAGTTCCTTATTCATACATCCCTTAAGGGGTTAGGTACAGCTTACAGCAGTAAAATTTTTGGAAATATTCAACATTTTTTTTTCCTCCATTACTGTATCTTGTATAATAAGGAAAATTGGTATGTGTAAAACACTATCCTTCTGTTATATATAAAAAGATATTTTTACGATTTAAAAAAAATTATTTATATATATATATATATATATATATATATTTTTTTTTTTCAAAATTCAAAATTGTGGCATTTCACTGTGCAGTGATGAAGCGTTTCCCTCATAACTCATAAACTTGTTAACTTTTTCATGTTCTCTCTCTTTCATTTTATTGCTGAAACTCATGTTTACAATATCATGCTCTTTCAACTACATTTCTTAATAAATAATATTTTTTTTTATTTTGTGTTAGCCTATTTGACCATTTTTTTAAATGAATTTATTTTTTATCAGACAATCTATCAAAGGTAGAGAAGTGATCTTGCATCATATTGTAGATATGACATCCATAAATACACACAGAATGTTGCATAGTTTTTTAGTTATGTGGGAAACAGTGGCGTAGCGTTAATGTAAGCTAAAAAGCTCAGCTTCCCCAGTTAATAATAATTTTATAACAAACCTGCTGTTTATGAACAAAATTATGTATTAATTTTAATACAATTTATAATTAGGCGTTAAATATTCTGATGCGGCAGCTCAGGATGATTTGTGATGCAGCAGTAAACATGAAGCCTGCACACACCAGCTTCCAATCCCCTCATTCTTCTGTGTAACCCACCCCGCAGATTTTCCATCTCTTTCTAACAAAACTACCCTGGTCGCAAGGCTCGCAAGAAGCTAGCTTTAACATTGAAAAGAATTTAGTTTCCGAGTTATCCCTTTCGTGAGTTGTGTTTAGTTGAAGTGTTAGTGTGCATTGTGGCTGATATAATAAATAATGAGTGAAATAACAGTTGCTGGCACTAACTTACTTGAATTTTTAGGACAATTCTGTTATCAAGACTGACTTATGAACAGAAGTGTAATTTAAAAAGAAACGACCGACTCCCTTGCTGTCAATGAAGGACACAACCAAGACAGACGCATACTTACGTAATTACTAATACTGTATTTATTGACCGTTAATATTGTGATTTCTCTAAATATGACAGAGAGTGAGCTAGTGTTAAATTATATGCATACGTGCCTATTTGTTAGAGATATGTGTAAACCATGAAATCAAAATTTACTACGTACTATTTGAGATGATCCCTTATTGGTGTTACTTACGAGGTTCCAACCAATCTTCGGACTGTTGACTTGACATTGATTACTATTTATTTTAAGACTATATTTTTGCAATACGTTTTCTCATATGTACATGGAAGACAATTTGAGTTAGCTTCCTCTGCTCAAAATTATATGCTACGCCACTGGTGGGAAATGCTTCATCACTGCACAGTAAATTGAATTTTGAAAAAAAATGTACGATAAATAATTTTTTTTTTAAATACTGTAGTAAAAATATTTTTTCCTTATAGCAGAAGAACAGTGTTTTACACATACTAATTTTCATTATTGTACAAGATACAGTAAGTAATGGAGGAAAAAATGTTGAATATTTCCAAAATTTTACTGCTGTAAGCTGTACCTAATCCCTTAAGTATATTAAGTTATCTGTCAGGATGAATTATAAATGCATGCCCATTAAATCTTTACCTACTTCAAGAGGAAGCTCGATGGCATTTGCATTGAGTTGCTGAACTCTTCCCGCACGGAATACCCCAACCTGAGGCACCATGGGAACAGGAATAGTTTCAGTGGGTGTACGGTGGAAGGGGGCAGCAGACTCGTGCGAGAGGAAGGAGAATGCAGCAAGACGGTCATAGTCCTTCCAGTGACTCATGACTCCAGAGTCACTTCTCAACTCCAAGCTTACTGAAGGCGGTCGCACACCTGTAACATACAGTAAAGAAAATGTTTACCAACATCTTACATATTTGTTAGCAGAGTGTTGCTTACTGAAAGCACTAGGATTTGATCCACAGCAAATTCTGTAACTTTGTGATGAAGAGAAAAGCTGTTGGGAAGATTTTTCTTCACCTTCTAATTCAACTAATGCTCGATTATACTCGTATCTCTTCAATATCGGTATTAAATAATCTCCATTTGAATAGAGCTTTTTTTTTTTTTTACCTTGGGGATTTAGTTGAAGTGAATTTTAATGGCAGGCAGAGTAACTATCTCATGCCCCCATGTTTTAGATTGCTACCAGTGCACTTCATTAGAACCAGGTACCCAGCTTCGAAGCCGTTAGCCCTGTGAACTTACAATATATTTATTTTCCCCTATTATCATAATACAGAGTTGTTATCTAAGAAATTAGCAAGTTCTTTGTGATAGTGGAAGAGAAAGAGTGGGGGAAGGGAAGTGGTCCGTGGCCCATTTCTTTTAGGGCTCATCCCGACATTTGTCTTATTGCTCAAGGGAAACCACGGAAAAACCTAGAGCAGGATGAGTTTTCATGCTTAGCTAAGCGTCAAGTTTTGCTTGTCTGTATGAACTGTCTGAACCCTGACGCACCGGACTCCCCTCTGTATGAACTGTCTGAACCCTGACGCACCGGACTCCCCCTGTACTCTAACCTTTAAGAACTTGAATAAACATCTGATATTTTATTATTAGGCCTCGAATTTCTATGACCTAAAGTTCTGGAAATGTGCATGTACTTACGCTCTAAAAATACTGAAATATGACATAAAAACTTGGAAATATTAGACAAAACAAATTAAATATTGTCCAAAAATTACCGTACTTAGAAAATTTTTATATCCAATATTCTACAATTTTCTTTAATTTTAATTCCTTGTATCAGCCACAGCAGACTGTTCACCTATAAAAAATAGGAGGGAGAAAAGAGAGGTGAAAAATGTCCAGCACTTGTCCTCTGCATGACTAATTTTTTTACAGATACCGGTATGTTAACAGAGTCACTGAATGTTTATGAATTACTTATCTGGCAACAGCGGGGTTGGAACCTCTTAAGAGTCACATGTTTGGAAGGGGTGAAGGAAGTGAAGGTGAGACTGACCAGCAACAATCTGGCCATATTCCTAATGTTCTTTTTTCCTTTGTGTTTTGACAACTCACTGTAGAATCTAGTTACCTTAAAATTTAATTTAACCACAAAATGTTTCTAAGAAAAGGAAAACCAGAATAAATAACCAAACGAAAAGAAAATCTCTTACTATTATTGGCACAAAACGTGTGAATAATACTTAGAGAACTGTTAAAATAATATTGTAATATGACCAAAAGTATGCTTTTATACCACTTTTTATTAAATATGATTTGATGCAAAAAATATGGTTAAATATGTATTTATATGACCAACTAAAACCGTATTGTCGTATTTAGAAAAGCTAGAAACGTATTTACTTTAACTGTAGTTTGTGGGGGGGGGGGGGAAGAGAGAGAGATCAGAATAAAAATATTACATGTTCTAGAAATCCGAGATCCATTTATTATGATGATTTTGTCTTCTTCATTCTTCGATACACTCTTTTTAACACTTGTACAATCACTGATAAACGTAATTGAACAAGTACTAACTGTTTTACCGGTACTGTGTTCACGCTACAAGGAATGTATCACTGCCATAACCAAACCACACAACATTCCAACCTACCCAAAACACATCACAAACTCCATCATAACTACAGCAACATAGAAACCGACATGAAAATACTACACATCCAGCCAAAAAATCAGAAACTCTAAAACAATATGAAATTTACAAACACACAAAAACACACCCATAACACATTCTGAATACTCAACTAAATTTCAAAACACGCACCCTTTTCGACACAATCATGAACACACCCCACCACAACAAGAAACCATGAGATAATGCTGGAACCCACTAAGCTTCGGAGAATGATGCAGACCATGTCAAAACTCGTCAGCCAGGTAATTTACCACCAGAATTTATATAATATTAACACAGTAAGACAGTTATTACTTGTTCAATAACGTTAATAAGTGTTGGTTTTGTGTTGAGTAAACATTTGGGGAGCGGCTGGAGGACCTAGAAACAAGTAAAAATATTCATGTAAATATATGGTAAATTTTGCTTTTTTCTTTGTTTCTTTTTTAATTACAGTCACCCTTTATTTTATGTCGTTTATTTCTTACATTAGTGGGTCAGCGATTCCCTAATAAATAGATAGGTTATGAGGGACCAATATCCTGGCCTACTCATTTGCCTGACCTCAATCCATTGGATTTTTACTTTGGGGATATTCAAAAGCAATTGTGTATTAAAGACCTATTGCGAACATTAAAATTTTTCGCCAGCTTGTTGAAGAAGGATGTCAGCAGATACAACAGACATCTGTAATATGAGAGAGAGCAAGACTGTACATGAAGTCAGTATTAGAACTCGTGATGGCCATTTTGAGCGCTAGCTGTTCAATTATGCATAGACTTAGTAAATAGATGCAAAAATAAAGTTGCAGTAACCAAATATGTATAAACTAAAAGTACCTGCAATTAAAAAACAAAGTGAAATTAACTACAGTATATACTTAAATGAACTTTTTTGCTTGTTTTTAGGTCCTCTATCCATTATTCAAAGGCTAATACTTAATATGCTATACCTGTACATGATTTCTTAAAAGTGTATTTATTTCTGTAATCTTTCATAATCTTACCTGTGAAATTATCGAACTTGGAAGTTAATGTGATGTTTGCACGATAGTACTTGTCTATAATGGTCTTGTATGAAGCTGCCAAAGGTTGCGAGCTGAGCATCAGTGCCATGTTAAAAGTGCCCGCGATCTCCTCATTTTCAGAAGCTGTCTGGAATTCATTAAAATAAAAAGACTCAGTTTTGTGCAACTGGTGTACTTGATGGATTATGGCATTGACATCGATTCCATTGTCCCTTTCCATATGTATGAAAGTCAATCCAAAAGAATTAAAATATTTCAAGAGCAAAATATATTACAAAAATAAACATTTAAACATACGGACATAATAGCAGTGGTGTATTTGTAGATAGAAACGTTCTCTGTCTCTAGAATTTCGGTAGTACCAGCAGTACTTGTCTTCATCATCACCATTTCCACAAAAATACTTGTCGAATGCCGGGCGAAAATACATGTGTTCGAATTTAGATAAAGAAGTTATAAGGTCTGCAGAGTAGTCCTCACTATAAGAGTGCTTAAATATGAATTATGACTTTTTGTAAATGCAAAATTTGACGATAACTTAATATAAAAATCAGAAAAGTGCCCTGGCGCCACCCGGCCTCGAAAAATAGTACCTTGGTGTCACCAGGGCTCACCACGCCTGAAATGCATAATAGCCCTTTGAATCTGAAGACATCTCTATTCCCGAAGAGTTTGGTCTTCAGTTTATTAAAGCTAAATGCAAATATATTAAATGATTTTGGCGATAAACAGCGTTCATGCCTTAAACTTTTCGCAACTGGAAATCTACTGAATAATTAATTTACAATTTTAATTTCTGACATCCTATTTTCATGTAAATTTGCCACTGCTTAATGTCAGTCTTTCTACTGAGCCATTCAGTTTAAGGCAACCGGCCATCACTTTTGGCCCATTTAAGCTAAGGTGACAGTTTCCGAATTTTTCTTTTTGTCTCCAGCATGTCTCCGGATTTAATCTTTTGTACCCAGATATCCTCGGATTTTCACTGTTAATTATTAATATCGTTTAATGATCCTTGCACATTGCTGTGGATGAATTTTGCTAATGCAACTGTGTTGCTTTTTCATGATGTCATAATCATAGCTGAAGGTGAGGATTTAACTGCAGTGTAGTCTCCCATATTGTTGTCAAAGTTAATAGGATAACTGAACTTTAAAAAAGAACAGAAAATTAATCCATTATCAATTAAACAAATTTCGGTACCGTAAACTGGGGTTACTTTGAACACGGAGGAAACTTTGAACATTTTTTCAGGAAATCATATTTAGGTTCCTACATGCTGCACTTGTTATAGATGGAGGTAAATTTGGTATGAGAATGATTTTATGATGATTTACCTCCATCTATAAGAAGTGCAGCAGGTAGAAACCTAAATATGATTTTCTGAAAAAAAATGTTCAAAGTTTCCTCTGTGTTCAAAGTAACCCCAGTTTACGGTATCTTTAGGAGTAGTAGTTCTTATTCCAGAAAATAATTCTCAGTATCTCCTGTGAATTTTATTAAATTCCTGTTAAATATCTCAGTGCTTGGAAGGTAAGTTAGAAGATAAGATGTCTATGGAATGTAGCTATTTCTTTTTACACTTTTTTCAGCTCATTTCTTCATGTTCAAAGTGTAAGGGATTGTGAAATCATCCACACCCATTCCCTACACTACACTTACACGAACATTACACATACGTGGCTGACCATGATAATATCTTTGAAAAATATTGGTATTGTCAAACGCCTGGCATTAGAAAACAACAACATTTACACATACACTCACCCCAGTACACGATATAATTCTTAACAGATACACATCATGCATAAGGTGGCCCACCGAATGCAACTTGAAAATTTGTCACAGTCCTGCCATCTATCTGCAGTATGCGAAACCCAAATGACGCAAGTGAAGTGGGTAGACATTAGGCACACACATCTTGTAAAATTGCATCTTATTCATCTTGGCCTTGTCTACACTCCTCACACGTTCTTATCCACTCTCTTTGGCAGGATTCTGCAAAGCACATTTTTAAAAGCATAGCAGGAAGGCCACATCCTTATATTAACCTTTTGAAGTTAATAATAATAATAATAATAATAATAATAATAATAATAATAATAATAATAATAATAATGGGGCGAAAACATAACATTAAAAATTAAACTTATGCGTTCACCCCTAAATAAGGGCGACTATCATGTCAATGCAGGACAGTCATAGTCATGGGCTAATTGCGGATGAAAAATACATGTATTTAAAATACATTTATATTTTTAATTTTGTAATTTGAAAGTATTTTCGGCAGTATTTCTTTTTAATTGATTACTTTACGACATTTTATTGTTTGCAATGGTTATGTGGCGTCTGAGAGGAAGATGAAAATGGTGGCGAAATGAATCCAAGGTCCAACGTCGGAAGTTACCAAGCATTTGCTCTTAATGGTTTGAGGAAAACCCTGGAAAAATTGTCCCAGCCCAGGAGATTTTAACCCGGGCTCGCTCGTTTCATGGTCAGATATGCTAACCGTTATTCCACATTACTCCACATTGAATACATTTACATAACATTTATGTATTTTGTATGTTAAGTGCTCAAAATACATTTTTTGTGCGAGATTTATAGTTTCTTGCTCTGGCTACAAAAGAATTGGCCGCGTTACTTGTCCGTATTCCCGATTCTGTTTCTACAATAAGTTCTCTTGGTTGGATGGTAACGTATAAGAACAAAGCAAGCAACAACAACTGTAGAGTGAGCTAAAACCGATGGCGTGTTGCTATCTTGCCAAAGTTTTTTGATTGGTTATTTTACAACGCTTTATCAACTGCTAAGATTATCTATAATAGCGTCTAAATGAGATGGTGATAATGCCAGCGAAATGAGTCCAGGGTCGAGCTCCGAAAGAGACCTAGCATTTGTTCTTACTAGGTTGAGGGAAAACCCCGGAAAAACCTCAACCAAGGAATTTGTCCCAACCAGGATTTGAACCCGGACCCGCTCGTTTCACGGCCAGGCATGCTAACCGTTACCCCACAACGGTGGACGCTACGGCTTTTAAGACGTTCTTTCTATTGAGTTTGTGTACTTCTGCGCCTATAGAAAGACTGTTCTCTTTTGCAGAATTTATACACACATCAGTAAGACGAACTTTATCTGATTATTTTTTTAGAATTCTTTTTTTTTAAGAAAACAATAATTATCAAGTTTGGGGTAATTTAATTGCTGATCGAAAACAGGAATAATGTCCAGGTATCCTATTTAGATAAAACTTTAAGCAACTTGGTAGAGAAAAATATTTTGTGCGAGATCGTGCGTATTTGCTTGGTTTCCGCACAAAACCAATCCGCGGAAATTCCACATTCAGTATTCCCAACCTAACACACATAACAATTTCCCTCTTCTTACCGCTTAAGCGCGACATTCATTTTACTGCTTTAGGCTTTTAACATATTATTTTTAGAGACGTTCAATATAGTAATAATTATAAATTGGAAACTTACCACTGCAATTTCACCTAAATTGCACTGTTAATTATTGTTTTTAAATATTTGCAAAAATTAAGTAAACTCTACAACTCCACTAAAATTACTGCATTCGTGATGCAAGTAACATTAAGGAAGCCGTGAAAAAATCAACAAGATTCCACTCATCATAGACTGGAGAAAAAAAAAAGACAGACGTATATCACGGCCCGCTGGAGTATAGTATACACAGAAAACATTTTAAAGCAACAATGTTGAAGATAGATATTTTTGTTTTGCAAATTTGCCGTCATTGAACAGAAACCAAGATGGAGATTTCATTGCAACTAATTAGAAATTCCTCTTTCAGGTATGTAATAAACGATCTTCGTACAAAATAATGTACGATACACGAGCGGTATGTTTTCTTTCTATTCTCGGAAATTAAAAAAGCTCAACTACGTTTCGCTTTTTGAAACTTTTCCTCGAACATGAAAACTTCAACATACCGCTCTTGTAACGCATATTACTATTGTTCCCAATTTTTTTTTTTTTTTTTTTTTTTTTTTTTTTTTTTTTTTTTCAATAAGCCAGCAGGTATATTTTCATATTAATAGTTTAGATTTTGAACAACTGCTATATAAAAAGCAATATTCTTTCAAGAAACTTCAAATATTCTATTTTATCTGTTTTAAACCACTGCAAAGATAGTAATATGTATCTAATTCATAGTTTTCATTGACCATATTTATTTTAAACATTCATCATGATGGTAGTTTTGACTATTTCAAACATGAAATATCTAAATCAGAATGTGTAGGATTGCTTGATGGTCATTAAATAATGTTGTGAAATTCCTGATAATAGTAGAAATATATCATTTATAAATTATGATACGTAGTTAAATAGAATGTCAATAAATCATAAATAATCGAAGTATTTGAGCTCTGAAACAAAATGTTCATATTTCTTGGCATATCTTATCGAGTATTTGAAATAAAAATGTATTTTGGTGCTTTTAAAGCGCTTTTGTATTTGTATTTAAAATACTACTCTTTGAAGTATTTTCTATTTTTAGTTAAACTACTGGGGTGTGAGTATTTTGCCCACCCCTGAATATAACCACAAACTGATCGTAACAAACCGACAGCAGCGACCTCCTTGGGATACGACTTGTCCCTTGGATGCAATACTTGGAGAGCAACTTATAATGAATGACGTCATAAAACAAAACGCCAACCACCTCTCTGATATTGGTCAGTTTTCTGCGTGTTCTGATGAAGCATGGTTGTAGTCGTTGTGTTAGAGCGATGTTCTTGTTTTTTGAGTGCCTTCTTGTGTTTAAAATGAAATTTAGATAGCAATTTAGAGCTTTTATCCAGTCACACTGTGTCTCGTTAATTCATATAAGTAATTTACATACTAGTTTTGTTAGTTATAATAAGTTAAAGGTAGCTTTTTGCTTTTAATTTCAAAGAATATTACAGTTTGTAGCGACATACCTAAATTACTTTCAACATCTTTATTCTGATTCAATTATTTACGCCTTACATATTTTACATATGATTTAATTAGTTATTGAACAGCTTATTTATATCGAAAATTAAATTTATTCGCCTTACATTTCCTTAAAAGTACCAATAGTTCTTTAAAAGTGGCAAACAATCGTAAAATTCTACTCTTGGCTTTGGTGTTTTCGACCACCGTTACCCAATTCCTTCGTTTTGTTTTAATTCCTCTCTAGGTCGAAATTTGTTATTGCGAGGTCTTCATATAGTCTGTAAATCTCTTGATTGTATTTTAGCTTCATTGCTGTTCTTGTAATGAACCCTGTAGACCTACTCTTTACTCGTAGATCGTAATATTTTCGCATGAAAGCAGCTGTTAGCAAAAATCAGATTGAGTGTTCATGTTTCGCATTTGTGTGTTAACTCTAACCTTTCAATGTCTTAAATTACCCAGTTAGCTTATATCTGACCCTGTCGTAGCAGCGTGGCTTAGGGCATCAATAGATGGTTCGGAATTCAATTCTTGAAAAATCAATAGTGACACTTGTGGCAGACAAAATCGTAAATGGGGTATTTCTTAGGTTCTCCCGTTTCCCCATGCCAGTCATTAACATAATTTCAACCGATCTCTGGCTCTTACATCGTAATATTGTAGCACTTTGGCGATGAATGTATGGTGACTTTTAGAGGTGAATGATCTAGACTCCAGGGAGATGTGGAGTTGTCTGCATGAAACCTAATACACAGCTAACCTTAGCAAAGTCAGCTACTGTGAATGAGAATGCACCTAGCTGGGGTTTAGTGTAATAATTCTCTATGAAGGACATAGCCTATGGATAGGAGAGTTTAGATCAATGGTCGTAGCACTCGCTGAAATGTGCAAAGGGTACGCGGTCCTATCCCGTGTGCACCATCGTGCAGCAGGAAGAGATAGCATACCCGCTAGCAGCTACGGAGCGCACCACGGTGCAGTGCGTTTTCTGTGGGTAAGAGACGCTAGCCCCAGCGTGCTCTGTGCTGACGACCCCTGGTTTAGATAATAATAATAATAATAATAATAATAATAATAATAATAATAATAATAATACGTTTTCACATGGTCAATAGGGGCAATATAAAGAAAGTTCTATTGTAGCTAGCTGCATATCTTTAAGTATAACGTCGTGAGATTCAAAATTTTCCTCTGCTATAACATCGAAGATAGATTTAAATATTACACTTTTTTTTTTTACTCTCATTACAAAATATATGATGACGTGCAAAAACCTCTTTCGAAATTTTGACGACAATACAAGTTTCAGAATCCCTGAGATCGAAAAAAGTATTTTCTTGAGCATGCCATCCTTCCGTCCGATAGGCCTACAGTCTTATTTCCTAAACTATTGGTCGGATTTTGTCTGAGAGTCAATGTATCCGAGAAAGATTCACAATAAATATAATAATTTTAGTAAAGAAGAAAGATTCATTCTTTTAAATAAACACAATGGCGATCCACTTGAATCATCAGTATTTTTTTTCGCGCTTTCTTTCTTTCTTTCTTTCTTTCTTATATAATTTATTTTATTGAATGAGATATTGTTAGTTTAAATTCAGGAGGTATAGTTATTAGTGGTGAAGCTAACATGTGAATACTGGGTAGGCTGAAAAAAATCTACTTACCTCTTATATTTTTATAGAGCAGATTTTCTCTGCTTTTCTATCAATTCTTTTTTGTGACACAGATTCAACAGGAAGATGACCACTCATTTTCACCCCAAACGGAATATAGATATAACAATATAACTTATTTGTCTCAGAGCAGCCTTCATTCAAGGATATTTCTTAAACTATTAAAACTAAAAATTTCTATTTTGTCTTCTTTCATCCGCTATTTTAATATGTAAATGTGGAGTTGATCTCCTATCTTTGTAAGCACATTTTGTTTCAATTTGAAAATGGTTTCTCTCTTAATTCTAGAAATAATAACCAATATTCTCTCAGTATGAGCTATTTTGCACAAAATTAATTTGATTAAAGTAACATTCAGCAACACACCAATACATATAGCGCGACGTATTGTTATGACGGAATGCTAGCCTCGGTTCGTACGGAGCTGTGACGAATCGATTCCTTTCTCCGGTCCCCCTTCAAGCTTGCGAGTCAAGGTGGTAGCTATGCCTTTAGAGGCTTCTGCCACAAGCCTCGAAATGGACTCTCCATACTGGAATGACTGCCAACAGTGAAGTTAATATATGGAAGGATCGAAGTGAAACCAAGTGTTGCGATATATCGTTATTATGAACTTGTAAGTCTACTGTTACTATACCTGTTTTTTTTTTTTTAAGATGGGATATGACAGGAGCGTTGCGATCGGAAAAAACAATTGAATGTTACATAGCGTGGTACGCCTGTTGCTATGGTAACAACGGTTAAGTTGCCAAAGTTACAGTTCCCACGTTTCCAGTGCTTAATAGCTCTCTCGGCGTCAATTGTCAAATGTTTTAACGTCAGTCAATTCCATCAGCTGACAGCGTGGTACTCCATATTGGTAACATCGCGCTGTAGTTCCAAGTTAGGCCGCTTAATTTATTGTCTTGTCCCATCTTAAAAAAAAAAAACAGGTATAGGAATAATAACTTTTTTACGGGAATGGGGGGTGGGGTAGGCTAAACTTCAAAAACCTAAGAGCTTCGCCACTGATTGTTATAACACTTTTGTTTGAATATCTTTTATGTTCATAGGATTTGTATTTTTTTTTTATTTCTTCTTGGGTTATTTTATATTTTCTCTATTTCTTATCTTTGCGTTACATAGAATATACTAATAAATGAGGTGGATGACTTCATGTTGACTGAAAAACATTTAATACGTAGCGAATTTTGTAGCAGGAGGGCATGTACCGTCCATCCGTGTTGTTACGTTGAAGGTTAATTGAAACGGAAGATATCACGTGGCAGTTACTTAACGGAGTTTTTTTTTCTTAAAATTGTCTTAAACAGTTGTATAATATTACACAGACTTCCAATTCCGAACAGAAAATGTTTTCAGGAAATAGCTGAGATTGTTCAGCAACAAGCCTTTACAGAGGCCAGCAGGAACGAGTGGGGGAAATCGAGATGCTACGTAACCACTCGGACGGGCAGTAGGTACAGCTGACATTTTATCTAATGTAAACGAACTCTAGAAGCAAGGTTTCCAACATTCAGAATTAAAAGGAAAGAGTCTCAATATACCACTAGAGTCAACGGCAATTCGGAAGGCGGTAGTCTACTTGCGTTTGCGTCGAGAGAGACAGATAGAGAGGGCAAAGCAGCGTACAACATTGCCACATCGTACTTCACGCGCACGTGCAATACAAATAGTGTAGGAGAGAATTTAAATTATCAAAAAACAATAATGACCTTATCCGTTGATTACTGTAAGCATGACACCAAACAACAATATTCCTTCACTAACAATATTCTTTGCACGGTTCTCAATCCCACACCACATGCTTCTACAGTCGTTTCTTGCGCGTTGGCAACGTTGCAGCCAGCATCAAGATGGCCGGCAGCGTTCTGCTCGTCAACGTTTTTTGAAATAATTATACACTTTAAACGCTATTTTCCGCGCCTGCATGTGCAATACTTGCCTTTTTACAGTCTCTTCTTCCATTTATTTATCTTACACGTACACAGTAAATGTTAGTTTTACTTATTCAATGTATTGAAACACTCACACGTGAACAAACAACTCTGGAAGTACTTGCTATAGACTGATTCTGATTGGTTCTACTATACAAGTTTGTGACGTCACATACCAGAAATGCTACGGCGCATGTAGCAGCCGACCGCCTTCCAAAATGCCGTCTAGTATAATGTATTTTAACATTTATATGACTTTTGAGAGTATATTTCCGTAAATAGAGAAATCCATCTATAAAATAGGTTTAGGCTCATTTGACTGTTTATAGCATTCCAAACGCCACATTATTCCGTCCTCTACCTGGTCCTCTGTTAGGCTTCTTCTTTGCATATCTTTCAGTAGGGACGTGACGTGACGTATTTTCGCTGTGTAGGGGTTGACGAGGTATCGAAATGAGAAAATTGATTTAGTTTTCGCAACAAAAAAACAATTGAAATACGTTAATCTTAGTACGTATATGACATAGTAACAGTAATTTCAGTATCATAATTATATGCATTACGATCAGCTGTTTATAGGCTCGGACTTTACAAGAGATAAATTGTTCGTTATTTATAAACATGTGGTCTCTTGTATGGAGTGTCTCCTGCCCTATGGAGAAGTAAACATGATTGAAACTACGTTCGTGAACCGTTTCTTTACCAATTTCTGTGAACTATTAAGACCAAAATGATACAGTGATGTGTGAGTGAATTAAGTGAAGTGTACAAATTTTCCTTGGATCATCACGCGTCAAGCAGCTCATCAGTTTGAAGTTCATCACATCACCGCAGCTTCGCATCAAAAGGCCAGTGTTATAATTTGTTATTTTATATTTTTGTGTCCATATTAGCCGCTTGCTGGCTGAATATGCGTCCATTATAAGAGTTTGATATGATTTGTATATATTTTTTTAACATAGATGAAATTTTAACATTTGTTACTTAATACGTATATTTTTTTCAGCACCTATTGAATAGCCTCCTTAACGCGAAGTTATTTTTGTATTTTTCTACGTAGCACTCTTGAGGTCTTTGCATCAAATGTATGCCTCTAATTCTAATTTAATACATTAACAGACAACTTTGCTATGCACCGTCAATTAAGGCGTGATGACTGTAAAAACTCATTTTAATTTGTTCTTTCAGAAATACAGCTAGACTAGTGGCTTGTGCAGCAAATCCTGCAAACTAAGTTCATTAGACGTTCAAATAAACATTTTTCAGATTTATTTTCAATGAAGAATACCAGGACATTTTGAAAGTTATTTGCTCCCATAATAATGAAACATACTCCCTCTGAATGGTTTTTTATTCCTAATATGTTTTCTTGAACCTAGCCACTTTCAGTTTTTGAGTTTCTACGCGAAAACGCAAGTAACAATGTCAGAACGATCAGTGGATTTTTCTTGTGGGACTGAATAATAGCTAATTCAGGTCATTGTGAATTGTACGCGAAAGTTAAAAAAATGTCAGGTTTGCTATGCTTTCGAACAGTAAACATAGCATCTTGGTATACCAGCTGCATGGAGAGCTTGAAATGTAGAGGGTAAAATCATTTCATCCTGCTAAGAGATCTTGCTGAAATGATCGGGAGACTACAAAATTTTTTAGGTCTCTTATTTTATCAGTAAGTAATACCTTTTGGTTTTTTGCTTAGGAACTGTAATTTTTGCGCTCTCTCGAGCCAATACTGAAGAGAATGACGCATATAAATATCTACACCACACCGCCATTAAGTATATGAAAAAGACCCAACCCCACTTGATTAATAACTGTAAAAATATTTCATTTTAATAACAATATTATCTTACGTAAGTTTTGTAGTTTTATACTACATAGCCGCCATTCAGTAAATTATAGAAATGAAGATCTAATTTCATATATTCTCTATATCTACTTATATAACCCCAAAAGTTTCACTTTCATATCATCAATATATCATTAATGCGTATAATTAATGAAAAAGTCGCATCATGGCATTAATTATAATAATATTAATATCTAATGGTAATAATGTCATCAAACCATCTCAAGTTTTGCAGATTTTAATATCCAGTACATAGCTGTACTCATAAAATTACGCTCCGCAGAATCAGACCTGTAAATTATTTTTAGTAGACCTTGAAGTTTTTAATATCAATTGAATTTGAGCTCTAAATATGTCAGCAATCCTGCTGGTCATGGCCTTCGTGTAATAGCCTATTGTTTATTGTAGAATAGTGTGTGTTTTGTTTTATTCTGAAATGATGCAATTAGTTCTCAAAACTGACGAAAGATGGATTTTGGAAAATATGAAAATTATGTAGGAAAACTAACGCTTCACTGAAAGTTACTATTTTTCTGAAAAACTTCGGGTTCTGAGCTTCAAAATGAGGGGTCATTTATTAAAATCCGTTCAGCCATTTTCCCGTAATTTCCATTACCAGCTCAAATTATATATATTTATAGATATGAAGATATGATAAGATTTCGAGCAATGTAGAGATAAGAATGGCACGGGAAACTAAAACTAGTGTATTTTATATTACTGACTCCATTGAAGAAATGTTTGAAAAGTTTGAGACAGACGGTTAAGCGCAATTAGGTTTTCTTTGAATTTGTAAAAAAAATTGTACACTATTTTCACTAAACCTTCTTTTCATTATATCATTCCGAAAGAATTAAAGTTTAATGATTCTATAATATAAAAAGCTGCATCAGTTAAATTTTTAGGTTTGATTGTTGATGAACATTTAACATGGGATAAGCATATTTTGGCTGTCTGTAAGAAAATTGCTCCAATGTCTGGTATTTTAAAAAGGCTTAAAAGATCTTTGCCTATAATCTTGTCTTTTGAAAGTATAGGCTATTATGCTTTCATCCATTCTCATATAATATTTATGTCATTTATTTGGGGACATAATAAGAAAATTGCATTGAGACCTTTATAAATTATTCAAAATAGATATTTAAGAATTTTATTGGGTTTTCATTATTTGACTCTAGTTAAATATCTATATCAATTTTCTTTCCTTCTACCAGTTGAATACCAGTTGAATCAATTATCAAATTATGTGCTGCTATTTTCATGTACAAAGATATTAACAACTTAATACATAGTAATGTTATATTTCAGTTTAATAAAGATTACATACTTATTTAACAAGACAAAAAGAAATTACTTTTTTTTTCTCAGCATAGCTCAGTAACTTATGGAAGAAGGGAATTAAGCATTTTTTATAACAACTTTTAGCCAACTTCCTTTAGAATATAGAATTTTACCAAAATTGCCGGTGTTTTAAGAATTGTTTAAAAATACGTTTGATTTATTTATTTTGTGACTTCAAACTTTTTCTTCTTTCTGCCCAGAACTTTGTTATCTTACTATTTGTTCTTATTTTGTTTTCTTTCTTTAATACATTTTTGTAATATTGTTTGCTTCCATAGACTATAGTTTCATGACTTCTAAAATTACATTGTACAACATATGCATTTGTTCTTGTATAGCCCCTACATATGAGTTATACTCGTTGGGCATAATCAATAAATTAAAAAAAAAAGCTTCGACTGAATATGTAGATCTGTTGTCACTGCAGACCGCGCAAAAACTTCGGAGAATCAAATTCCTGTCTGTTTGGTGAAGAGCCGCCATCTGAGTTACGGTTGAGATCACATCAAGTAGTTCACTGTTCACCTTTTAACTCGACAAAGAATTGCAGTCTCGTAGGCGACGTAACAGAGTCGATAATTAATGGTCTAGACACGTAAACACTGATGGCATAATAATTATGACACCTTATGCACATTCATCTGCAACTAATCTCTGTCAATGTGATGTAATTCTGTCAGCGTTGATGTAACTGCTGAAAACCGTACTGAAAAACGTTTTGCGGAAGCGAGAGAAGAGTTTGCGATGCGGTATTGATAACTAGAAAATATATTTTTAGGTAATAAAAATATAAAATGCACTTATTTTACTTGCTGAAGTCTTTGAAATATGTGTAAAAAGTGAACATTTTGATTAATTTTCTTATTATGATAAGTATAAAACGGACTTTTAGGTTCTAAAATATTTTAAACGTACTTATATTCGTAAATGTGCAGTATGAATACTTTTATTACCTGAAAATAAGTTTTTAATTCTGTTAGAGTTGGTGCAGTTGAAAACCATACTGAAAAGTAGTTTTTGAAATTAAGAGAAGGGTTTACTATGAAGCATTGATAACTAGGAGTCCACACTTGTGGAGTAACGGTTAGCGCGTCTGGCCGCGAAATCAGGTGGCCCGGGTTCGATTCTCTGTTGGGGCAAGTTACCTGGTTGAGGTTTTTCCGGGGTTTTCTCTCAACCCAATATGAGCAAATGGTGGGTAGCTATCGGTGCTGGACCCCGGACTCATTTCACCGGTATTATCACCTTCATTTCATTCAGTCGCTAAATAACCTAAGATGTTAATAAAGCGTCGTAAAATAACCTAATAAAATAAAAAAAATAACTAGGAAATGGATTTGGTTTTTAGGTGCTAAAAATATAAAAAGTAGCTGTACATAATATTATCTGGCTTTTCAAGTAGGCTATAGCTCCCTGTAAAGCTTACTTGAATAATTTTCAGGGGATTTATATAATATGCGTTACTGTTTCGATAACAGAAAACCACAAATTTAAGTCACACAGTAAGGGTGCACTCAATGCTGGGCTTTGGCGTTCTGTCAGCCCACTTGAGGTATGTGGATATAAGGGGAAAATTGAGCCAGGGTATGGTATAGTTCCTGGGTAGCTCAGTTTTAAGAGCGTTGGTGCGCTCAGCCAAAAGTATCGGGTTCGATACCCGGCACTGGAACAATTTTTCTCTTGAAATTATTAAAAAGTATAGCAGCTGCTTATTTTTATGTGCTGAAATCTTGGAAGTAGGCAGGAAAGTGTAAATTTTTATTATTTTCATGTGATCAACAATTCATATAATTATCTTTATGGACTAAAAATAGTTTTGTAATTTTACCAACGTTGGTGGAATTTCTGGGAACCGTAACATTGTAAATTTCTTTGCAGAACGAAATGTTACATTTTGTTCCGATCAAATATCTGCACATTTAAGGAACAAAACTAAAACTTTTTAAATCACTTATTATCATAATATACTGCTCTCTTAAATTGACTGAGCATATCGGGAATTAAATCATTAAATGTTCCACATAAAATAATTTTTATCTCGAAAAGGAAGCAAAAACGGTCAAAATTGTATTAAAATTTTTTGTTTGAAATATCTCACAGAATAACCCCCTGAAATTAATGGCATTGCTTACGGTTCACTCTGTATAGTAAAAATGTAAACTACGTAATTAATTCTTACATGGCGAAAAAATTCTAGGTGCTAAAATACTTCTATGAATTTTATGATAGATACTTTATCAATACTGAAGACATTACAAATAATGTATAGCAACGTCAATAATATAAAAAAAAAACATTAAAAATTAATAGGCTATTACAGAATTCATCAAGAGTATACAAAGGATTTAAAATCAAACATGTCCTGAGCTTACGTTTAAAACCATGAATGGGTGAATAATTTCGAGGGAAAAATTGTTCCGGAGCCGGGTATCGAACCCGGAACCTTTGGTTTAACGTACCAACGCTCTACCACTGAGCTACTCGGGAACTCTAACCGACACCGATCCAGTAGCTCAGTGGTAGAGCGTTGGTACGTTAAACCAAAGGTTCCGGGTTCGATACCCGGCTCCGGAACAATTTTTCCCTCGAAATTATTCAAATCAACTTTACAGGGAGTTATACCTGAAATCTTGATTTGCACCATGAATGGGTAATTCCCTAACATGAATAGGTAAACTGTTAAAAAGTTTAACTGATACTGTTTCAAAACTATTTTGAGTAATGTTGAATTTGTTTTTATTAAGATAAATATTTGAACAATTTCGTGTTGAATAATTATGTAAATTAGAACCAAAATGTATTTAGAGAAATTATTCTTAATACAAATAAGGCAACTCAGGGCATATAAAGACATCAATGTTAATACACCAAGCTTGGAAAATAATGATGTACAATGGGTGCGAGGAGAAACACCACAGATAATCCTCATAGCTCTCTTCTGCAAAATAAAAAGTTTCTTTAGACGAATTATGATTATCCCAAAGCAGAATGCCATAACTAAGATGGCTAAGTATCTAAGCATAATAAACTGAAATAAGTGAATTATGATCAATACTATAACTGAGGATTCTTACTTATTTTGTCTGAAATAGTCACTGTGAGATTGCGACTCCAAGTTTGATTGTCGGTAAATACCTAAAAATTTATTCGAATTAACAGGAATGAAATTGCTTTGATTGAGACTGAAATTGATATTAACGGTATTATTATTATTATTATTATTATTATTATTATTATTATTATTATTGAGATATAACTTATTAGCACTACACAATTCAATTGTTCTAAATTTTAGTAGAACAAAGATCTTCACTATCACATGAAATATTAAGCGCTAGACCATCAGCAAAAAGATATAGAGTTAAGCAGCTAGCCATTATACTATCAGGAAGATCATTAATACATATTATGAAAAGCACTGGTCCCAAAATGGAACCCTGAGGGACACCATACTTTACTAATTTAGACTCAGAAATATTATTATTGATGTAAACAGATTAATACCTATCAATTAAATATGAATACAACAAACCATAAAAATCAAGCTTTCTCATGAGTGTGTCATGTGAAACAGTATCAAAAGCTTTAGTCAGATCAAACAATCTACTAGTAAATTTATCACCTCTTTCCAAACCTTGTAAAGAGCACTTAACCAAATCTAAAACAGCCTAATAATTTTTAATCTTTAGAATATACAGGGTGGAAGTGAAATAGCCCTGCAGATCTCCAGAGCGAATAGCTTATGTTGTATGTAACAAAAAAACTATAATATCATATTGGTGGAAAGTTTATAGTTAAAAAAAAGTTTCCTAAATGTTTAACTATTTCTTATTCGGCAACTATTGCGAGTAAGATTATGATTTTTGTCCATATCGATAGGAAATCTAATAAAGAATAATTTATCCCTCTGGCGTATTTCAATAGCGTGCACCGTTTTCGTGTAAATTTAATTTTTAAAACCTCTAAATTCAAGTCATTGCAAGTGACAACCTACCGAGACACACAGAGTTCGTTGATCTCTTACATCTGTATCACAAGTAGAGTGTGTTAGAGACGATGTTGCCGGACTGCTCAAATATCAACCTTAATTTAATCACTAAGGAACGGAATTTGGAGCAGTAAAAGCTAGTATTGGCATCTACACAGCCATTTGTTTACAATCCTTTATACCAAGTTCTCCCCTCCATGACATACTCCCAGATCTCTGCAGGTCAACAACAGGTGAACGGGACAGTTGTCGCATAAGAACTTCAACATGCAGGTTTGCAGTTCAGAGTAGTGAAGTCCAGGCACAATGCCGAAAGTGAAACCAACTAACAATACAAAATTTAAAGACTATATTTGTAAAAGCGCCAGATCGAGTATCAAAATTCAGGAAACAATTCCCTAAATTGTCGCTTTCCCATGTCCAGTTCTTAAGAGCTGGGGGTCAAGGTTAGAAGCTTGCAATTATTACGCACATCACCTCCAATCTGTGAAGAAAGTGGTCCAGTCTTTCGATCCCGATGACGCGGCTGCGATTCAAATACGCCAGGAACTGCTAAATGATAACAATCGAGAAAGAAGTCACGGATATTAAGTCAAATTTTTTATATTTACCGGATGCCATTATTCGATTAGAAAAGTCAGGAGTAGAACTAGTTGAGCAAATAAATATTATGAGGGCTAGTATAAATAAACTGAATGCAGTAGAAGGTGAAGTAGGAAAACGTGTGGTGAAAAAATGAACAGAGTTTTGATTAAAAATTATGGGTACAGTATTCTTAGTCGTATTTCAGATATACTAACAAAGACGTGTCCCAATGACGTAATTCAACATGTGAATTTAATTGACGTATCTTGTTTCAAGTACTTATTCTCCAATTGTCTCTGCAGATGTAGAGCGGAGTTTTTTCATGTTAAAAATTTTCCTTCCTTGCAAATTTGAAAATTATATTTACAGTTTATTATAACAATGCACAGCAGGAATAATTGTTTCATCAACAAAACATAGCATTAATTGAATATGCCATTTCGTTTGGTTCTACATATTCAGAGGCGAGTTCCATACAGAAGACAATTGTCTATCAGCCATCAATATTTCTACGCGAGGATGCAGAGATTTATATTTCATTATGTATATTTGTAATGCTGTTTATTGGTGTCTTGTGGTTGCCAAGAAAAACACATGTAGTTCAAAGTGAAATGCAGATTATGTATGTAGGCCACTATATGTCATTAAACTATAACATTTGTTTATTCTGAAATACGTTTACAGAACACTGCGTGTAAGTTTGTATGAAGTGGCCTGTACTCGTCCATGCTCTGTGACGCAGCTCGCTTGACAGTCACTGAGCTACGAATATCTATACTACGTTTCACCATTCGTTATACTACGCCAAATCCCTTTCCCTGTTAATCACAAAACGTAATATAGGTTTCTTATTCATTTATGTGTACCCTATCGTACCTTTCAATCTGCAGGATTATTTCATTTCCACCCTGTATAGTAAAAAGTATACCTATTAGCCATTATCATTGTGGATCATATTAAGTACGCTGAGATGTTCACAAAGTCAAACTCGTCTACGAAGGTCATAAAGGTGGAATCAATTTGTACTGGGATGCAATGCATTACTGCGCTCCAGATCATCATCCGAACCGAACAACAGATTCGTAAGCACTCACCTCGAAAGAATCGCAATAGGCTTTGAAGCCGGTTCGCAGGTCACTTAATGAATTTGGTGAGATGCTGAGCGCTTTGAGGATCTCTTTGGACGTGTCTCCGCGCGAAGCTTCCAGCAGCATGGCGATGTTGGTGGCGAGTCCGAACGGGGCGAACACGAGGTTCTCCCGTCCTGGGGCCAGAGCCTGAAGGAGAAAGGGCATATACGAATTTAAGCCTGATTTAGTACATTTTTCAATCGAATTATACAGGGACATCATTTTATTTTTACTTCAATTTTTATTGTACCTGAGTTTTTTAATGTACCTCACTCCCACCCCCTCTACTAGTAAACTTCCAACCGTTCTCCACACAGAACCGAGGCTGCGTATGCAGTACTGAGTTAGTGAGTATAGTACCTTCCAGAAATATGTTCGCGTTTTCCAGTGACGAAAGTGCTTTCAATATTGAATCATATTTTCGCAGAGGTACTGTCGTCCGTTTGCCTACATCGCACCCCGGTTTCCCCCACCAGCTTCTGTTCGCCCCTCTGTAAAGTCTAGTAGCTGGGCTATCTTAGCTCTTTTCTGAAAACATTAATTTCTGTTAGGAATTGGACGTCTACGTAATATTATAACCATACAATTGTTTAAAATAACTTAAATAAAAAGCCCTCGTTAAGTAATTAACTGTCAAGTGATTTCCCCCCCTTTCTACGACGCTGCTACATAACTACTTGGACGGACAGTAGATAGCATGTGTGAGTAATTTTATCTTTTCGGATCGGGCAGAAGTGAAGATTGAATTTACAGTATGTAAGGTACTCTTTTATAGAGTAGGTACAGAATTATTTCAACATGAGTTACTCGTACGAAGGACGAAACTGATAATTGGAATTAGGTACAATAGTCTATAGTGCGATAATATGCACAAAAGAACTGAAGCCTGTATCGAAATGAACGGCCACCATTTTCAAAAATATGTTTAAATATCCATATTATGATTATTTTTCAATTTAATTTCATTCTCTATATTGTACGCTAATGTGCTGTAACAGTAAAATATACACTACATAATTAATACGTCCGAATGGATAGCTCAATTCGTGAGTAAAAACACTAAGTGTTAATACAGTACTGTGTTTTAATTAAACAAAAACCTAATGAAAATTATCAAACTCAAAATTGCGATATTTCCCAGTTTACATAAACGGATGAACTACTTTTCTTCCCTCCTATACCTAGTAAAGTGATTTGTATTTTATGCCAGTATCATCGAACTCCAGTCTTAGAAGGAGGAGCAAGCGGTGTTTCCAGTTCTAGACCTTTAATGCAAAGATATAGCCAGGTTAATATTAAAAATGTTAGTAAAAATAAAATGATGTCCCTGTACAAGTAATTCAAGATAAATTTAAATTAGTAAAAAATATTTCCTTCAGATGAAAAGAGCTTTGGCCCGACCCATCGGGGTGCTTGTAGCGATAGACTATCGCTCTACACCTTTTCCTGTTGTATTTCAGAAAATATCAATTATTGTATTTCAGATTTGTCATTTGTATTTCAGCTTAGTTAATTCAATTTCAGATAGTATAAATTGTATTTCAGGTTTGTCAATATAATTTCAGATAGTATCATTTATATTTCAGATCAGTCAATTGTATTTCAGAAACTATCATTTGTATTTCAGAAGTTACGGTTGGCATCTTATTCTCCAATGTTAAATCCAATCGAGATCATTTGGTGTAAATACATAAAAACACCTCTTGGAATTCCTAACGTCATGGCTCATGGCTCCTGGTGTTGTAGGCTAATTTACCTACTATAGAGAGTAAAATTTATGCAGCAACACACATAATATTGTTAGGGTGATAGTGCTCGTGCAGTACAACACAGTACAATTCATCAAGCTGCAGCTTTAGCTATGGAGAATATGCTTGTCGGACGCTGAAATGCAATAAAGTTGAGGATTTTTTAAATCCATTTTCCTTTTTTTTATATAGTTAAAATCTCAAGTAGGCCTACATTTGTTATTTTGTGAAATAAAAGTGACTATGTAATCTTCAATGCATTACTTATTTTGTGAAATACATTTGATGCCATCTGAAATACATTTGATACCATCTGAAATACAATTGACAAATCTGAAATACATTTGATACCATCTGAAATAAAATTGACAAATCTGAAATACATTTGATGCCATCTGAAATACATTTGATACCATCTGAAATACAATTGACAAATCTGAAATACATTTGATACCATCTGAAATACAATTAACAAATCTGAAATACATTTGATACCATCTGAAATACAATGGACAAATCTGAAATACATTTGATACCATTTGAAATACAATTGACAAATCTGAAATACATTTGCTGCCATCTGAAATACAATTGACAAGTCTGAAATACATTTGCTGCAATCTGAAGTACATTTGATACCATCTGAAATACAATTGACAAATCTGAAATACATTTGATATCATCTGAAATACAATTGATAAATCTGAAATACATTTGATACCATCTGAAATACAATTGACAAATCTGAAATACATTTGATGCCATCTGAAATACATTTGATACCATCTGAAATACAATTGACAAATCTGAAATACATTTGATACCATCTGAAATACAATTGACAAATCTGAAATACATTTGATATCATCTGAAATACAATTGACAAATCTGAAATACATTTGATACCATCTGAAATACAATTGACAAATCTGAAATACATTTGCTGCCATCTGAAATACAATTGACAAGTCTGAAATACATTTGCTGCAATCTGAAGTACATTTGATACCATCTGAAATACAATTGACAAATCTGAAATACATTTGATATCATCTGAAATACAATTGATAAATCTGAAATACATTTGATACCATCTGAAATACAATTGACAAATCTGAAATACATTTGATGCCATCTGAAATACAATTGACAAATCTGAAATACATTTGATGCCATCTGAAATACAATTGACAAATCTGAAATACATTTGATACCATCTGAAATACAATTGACAAATCTGAAATACATTTGATACCATCTGAAATACAATTGACTACCTCGACTGACTGACGGGTTGGCTGTCTCATTGAGACAGGTGATTCACTGGGTTGATTGAGCTGCCTATCTCGGCTAACTGATTTGAGTTGACTGACTCGGCTAATTGATTGAGTTGACGGGTTGACCGACTCATTGAACTGACTAAGCTGATTGACTCGACTGATTGAGCTGCCAGTATTGGCTAACTAATTTAAATTTACTGACTCGACTGATTGATTGAGCTGACGTGTTGGCCGACTCATTGAGCTGACTAAGCTGATTGACTTGACTGATTGACTTGTCAGTCTCGGGTAGCTGATTTAAGTTGACTGACTTGGCTAATTGATTGAGCTGACGGATTGGCCGACTCATTGAGGTGACTAAGCTGGTTGACTCGAATGATTGAGCTATCAGTCTCGACTAACTGATTTCAGTTGACGTATTTGGCTAATTGATTGAGCTGACGTGTTGACTGACTCAGTGAGCTTACTGAGCTGATTGAGCTGTCAGCCTCGGTTAACTGATTTCAGTTGACTGCCTTGGCTACTTGATTGAGCTGACGGGTTGGCCGATTCATTGAGCTGACTAAGCTGATTGACTCGACTGATTGAGCTGTCAGTCTCGGCTAACTGATTTCAGTTGACTGACTCGGCTAATTGATTGAGCTGACGGGTTGGTCGACTCATTGAGCTGACTAAGCTGATTGACTCGACTGATTCAGCTGTCAGTCTTAGCTAACTGATTTCAGTTGACTGACTTGGCTAATTGATTGAGCTGACGGGTTGGCCGACTCATTGAGCTGACTAAGCTGATTGACTCGATTGATTGAGCTGTCAGTCTCGGCTAACTGATTTGAGTTGACTGACTTGGCTACTTGATTGAGCTGACGTGTTGGCTGACTCAGTGAGCTGATTGAGCTGCCTGTCTCAGATAACTGATTTGAGCTGATTGACTCGGCTAATTAATTGAGCTGACGAGTTGGCTGACTGATTGAGCTGACTAAGCTGATTGACTCGACTGATTGAGCTGTCAGTCTCGGCTAACTGATTTGAGTTGACTGACTCGGCTAATTGATTGAGCGGACGGGTTAGCCGACTCATTGTGCTGACTAAACTGATTGGCTCGACTGATTGAGCTGCCTGTCTCTGCTAATTTCAGTTGACTGACTTGGCTACTTGATTGAGCTTATGGATTGGCTAACTCATTGAGCTGATTAAACTGATTGACTCGGTTGACCTGCCTGCCTCGACTAACTGATTTGAATTGACTGAGTCAACTGATTGAGTTGATTTAACTGACCGATTGGCTGATTTGGGTGACTGAGCTGAGTGATTCGGCTAATTGGTTGAGTTGACTCGCTGAAACGACTGGCTTATTGAGTGATTGAGTGAGTGTGTGTGAGTGTCGGACTGGCTGGCTGACTGGTTGAGTAATTGAATTATAGAATGACAGACAGACTATGGACGAATTGAATTCTTATAACTCACCTGGAACAGTTTTGGAACGAAGCTGTTGCTGAGATCAGTAACCAACTGCACGCCACTCAGAATATCAGCATGAGCGAGCGGCACTGCTGCCACCAAACAGCATAGCACAGCTACAACACACAGAGGAAGAGATTCAGTTTCCTGAAGTTGAGTTTGCACATGGAATATGTAGTTCCTCTACGTGTTATAAAATCCAGATAATATTCATATTTCTTCAGAATGCGTAATAGTCCTCGAAAGACGAGCCACACTCACACAAACACACACACACACACACCTACACACGCATTTCACGAATATGTCTACGTGACTAGATAATGTTATGTTTTATTTTGTTTAGTCAGCGACAAACCCCAGTGTACACTGCGCGGCAAAAAGAAAGGGTCGACTCTCGGTTATTAGGAAAGCAAAGTTGTACCGCGCAGTTCACACGTGTAAACGAACTGCACTTTAAGGCTTTGCTGTGATCATTTGTCATACTGTATAATGATTGAACTTATACAGAAAGTACCTTGGAAAATCAATGGACTTAAAAGTGACAATGCTTTTTTCTTTCTTCTGGAAAATCTTTTTAAATACACATAGCAGATTTTGGAGGCAAGCGACGATATTTAATGTAACATTGAAAATATGAAAGGTGTAGATCTCAAAGGTTTATGTAAATACTTGCTGGGAAGCCAGAAACTGTTGGCGGAAATTTCTTCATCAAAATAGTATCCATGGGACAAAAATTAATAAAGACAGTGAAACGTTGGGTGAATGTAATGATTAAGATTAAAACTGTAAAATATTTTCTGTAACTTACCAGAAGTTTTATATCAAAACTAAAGAAGCATGGAACTTCAACTAGATATGGTAAGCATAGTTTCGATTACTTTAAATTCGGATAGCCTAAATTTGTAAGTTTCTGTATTACTCATATGCAAATATAAAGGCAAGTCACAAGTTTCTCAAAATTCACAGAATATAGTATATTAGCGTTTTTTTTTTCTTTTTTATTGTTACTATTTCTTTTTTTTTTTAGTAGATTGTTTTACGAAGCTTTTTCAACATCTCAGGTTATTTAGTGTCTGAATGAGATGAAGGTGATAATGCCGGTGAAATGAGTCCGGGGTCCAGCACCGATAGTTACCCAGCATTTGCTCATAATGGGTTGAGGAAAAATCCCGGATAAAACCTCAACCAGGTAACTTGCCCCGACCGGGACTCGAAGCCGAGCCACCTGGTTTCGTGGCCAGACGCGCTAACCGTTACACCACAGATGTGGACACCATTTCTTAAATGCAGTTTGATAGTGTGCTATTTTGTTTAATATAGCCTACCGATATGTCTTGTAAACTAATGTAATACCAACGTTTTTTTCTCTCAAAAAGATGTGTCCCTTTATAGGAAGTGTTCTCTTATGATGGTCTTATGGTAACCCTAAACCTAGGACCAACGTCTACTATGTAATCAAGTTGACTATGTACGACTTTTCAATACCAAAGACATCTCGTTGAAGCAGTGGAATACGCAGAATTTTGTCGAGGGGGGGGGTCATTATTATATACATTTTTCTTTACAATTTACATTGTCGGTTCTTTAAATTTTGCGTATTATTATTATTATTATTATTATTATTATTATTATTATATTGTTACGGTGTATTTATTAATATTATACTGTGTTCTAATATATAATAGAACATATTCTTGAATATGCTTATAAAATCTTTGAAACGTAATTTTTCACGGTCATCCAATTTTTAACAAATTTTTAACTTCTGTTTAATCTTGTATAATAAAAAATACTTATGCCATTATTATACTTGCACAAGAAGTTTATATTTAAAATATGAACTGTCAAATGCACAAATGTTGAACGAACGTTTCACTATAAAGTCAGAACTGAAAATGAACGGGTGAATACCTCTCTTTTTTTTTTTACTTGGTTATTTAACGACTCTGTATCAACTACGAGGTTATTTAGCATCGATGGGATTGGTGATAGCGAGATGATATTTGGCGAGATGAGGCTGAGGATTCGCCATAGATTACCTGACATTTGCCTTACGGTTGGGGAAAACCTCGGAAAAACCCAACCAGGTAATCAGCCCAAGCGGGAATCGAACCCGCGCCCGAGCGCAACTCCGGATTGGCAGGCAAGCGCCTTAATCGACCGAGCTATGCCGGTGGCTAATACCTCTCTTAAAATGAGTTTAAAATCGACAATGCAAAATATTTAACATCTGCACTACAGAACTGTCGAAACAATTTTTTCACTATGTTTCACAATATATCTGCGGTTTGTTTACAGCGATCATCGCCGTGCACACATCGCTGGCGATTGTCTCCTGGAGTTGCTAGCAGTTAAAATGAATGCGCATGGTAGGGCACAGTCTAGTATATATAGTCACGAAGCTCAATACGTAGTAAATATGCATCCATAGATAGTTGCTAACCACTAGGATCGCTAATATCGCCTCATTACAAACAATGCGAAATAGTACCAGCACAGTCTATTGTTCCTAGCACCCTCACAACTCAAGCTTCGTGACTGTATATACTAGACTATGGTACAGCGATGATCGCCAACGTAGATCGTTGGACACGACGCAGATCGCTGAAGGTTGCTTCTGAAGCAAATTCAGGACGCATATCGCCGTATACATGTTCAATAATCGATATTCAGAGAAGGTCATGTAGAAATATTGAATCGAGTTATGGCAGCAAAACAAATGAGAATTGACAGCGATGTACGCTGATAAATAAACCACTTCCTGACGATCATCGACAGCGTTTATAATGATCGCCGTAAACAAACCGTAGGTTAAGTTTAATTTCATATTGTGTTGGCTTCATTTTATTATAAGGTCGGTATTAGACGGTAGGTCTCTCTGTAATAAAGATAGCATTGTTATAATTCGTACGTGCTGCAGCACCAAGCACAGGGAATATATTGAAGGAGGGGTAGGAGGACTATGCCTTATGTCGATGTAGATTTTGTTACTCTGTGAAAAATTAGAGAAGGGAAAACGATTATGGATTAAAAAATACTCAAATCTAAATGAAGGGCTCAGAGCCAAAGGCGACTAACCCACAATTACAAAATGAGTAATAAGAGTTGATATTAAGAGGATCCTTACAAAAATTATTGGATTCACAATTTATTTTAAATTGTCTACATTGAATAAATACAAAAAAAATATATCATGAATCTATAACAACAATGTATAGTTTTGAAAAAAGGTTTAATAATGAACAATACAAAATTGTGGGTTGGTCGCCTTTGGCTCTGAGCCCTTCAAATATGTTGTCAAAAAAAAAAGTTTAAGGGGAGGTTCAAACCCGGTAACTCCCCGCTTGCGTACGCCACTGAATTGAAGTACGACCGAGTTGTTCAATTATCTATTGCTAATCAAGGAAGGGAACTGTCCTGAGTCATGGTTGCATATCGCGACAGGGAGAACAAAAGAAGTGCAACGGCACTGCGAACGGCGTAACCAAACTGTTGATTGGCCGTTGCGGAATACTCATCCACCGTGTCACGCGAAAGGAAAGTGAATACCTACATCCAGGCAGTCTTGCATTAACATTGCCGACTATTTCCTACTCCTTGCATCACCAGTTCGCTGTCTGGGATTGACTATAATCGCTAATAATATTGTTCTCATTATTATCATTGTTACTGACCGTACTATCGTTGTTTTTGCTATTGGTAGGCTAATTGTGTTATTGCTGCTGTTACTATTGTTGTTTTCGCTACTTGTATTTGGGTAGTTCTTGCTACTGATATTGTAACCTTCAATACTGATATTGTGTTGTTGTTGCTGCTGCTGCTACTATTATACAGGGACATCATTTTATTTTTACTTCAATTTTTATTCTACCTGAGTTTTTGAATCTACTTCACTCCCACTCCTTCTACTAATGAAGTTCAACCGTCCTCCACACAGATCCAAGACCGCATATATACATACAGTCATAGTAACCTTACGATCATAGTAAACAGTACGTTCCAAAAATATGTTCGCGTTTTCCAGTGACGAAAGAGCTTTCAATATTGAATCATTTTCTCACAGGTACTGTCGTCCATTTGCCTACGTCGTAACCCGGTTTCCCCCACCAGCTTTTATTCGCCAACTAGTGGCTGGGCTGTCTTAGCTCTTTTCTGAGAACATTAATTTCTGTTAAGAATTGGACGTCTACGTAATATTATACAACTGTTTAAAATAACTTAAATAAAAGGGTCTCGTTAAGTTAATTAACTGTCACGTGATTTCCTCCCTTTCTATGACCCTACGACATAATCACTTGGACGGATAGTAGATAGTATGTCTGAGTAATTTTATCTTTTCGGATCGGGCAGAAGTGAAGATTGAATTTACAGTACGTAAGGTACTCTTTTTTAGAGTAGGTACAGAATTATTTCAACATGAGTTACTAGTACGAAGGACGAAACTGGTAATTGGGATTAGGTACAATATTCTATAGTGCAATAATATGCACATTAGAATTGAAGCCTGTATCGAAATAAACGGCCACCATTTAAAAAAATGCATTTACATATCCATATTATGATTATTTTTCAATTTAACTTCATTCTCTATAGTGTACGCTGATGTGCTGTAGACAGTATAATATACACTGCATAATGAATACGTCCACATGGACAACTCAGTTCGTGAGTAAAAACACTCATTGTTAATACTGTACTGTATTTTGATTCAACAAAACCTAATGAAAATGATCAAACTCAAAGCGCAATATTTCCTAGTTTACGTAAATGGATGAACTACTTTTCGTCCCTCCTATACCTAGTAAAGTGATTTGTTTGTATATAACGCCAGTATCATCGAACTACAGTCGTGGAAGGGGGTAGCAAACGGCGATGATCCAGAGGTATAGCCAAGTTAATATTAAAAATGTTAGTAAAAATAAAATGATGTCCCTGTAGGTTTCACGACTGATATCTGTGTTACTGCTGTCAATATTGCGTAGAGAATGTTTGTGAATTATTTGTCGCCGAACGGTCGCGCTCTTGTAGGCCTACAAGTATAGCACGCAGCACCATTAACTTAACCCGGGCTATGATCATGACCAGAGCTAGGAAGTTGGTACCAAAACTGTTAAGTTGACTGAGCTTGGACTATATCTCTACCGAATGAAAAGTAGTAGCGCACCTCTCAATGTCAATGAACCAGAACGACAAACATGTACAGTGAAACCTCTCATTTAGGGACATCGAAGGGACGTAATAATCTGTCCGCATCTGGGAGGTGTCCCTTATTGGGAGGGAAGCTCCCCAATCTAACAGTAAATTTATAATATGCATTATGTATCCCTTCACGCTTTAAATGAAATGTATTACTATAGTTTAATTCTGAATACAGTATACCACAGTACATTCTTTGCAACTTTGAACTATACAGTAGATAAGACCGAAAATGGAAAATACAGTACTGTGCCATTCAGTTTTATTCTAGGTCTACAATTATGCAGTACTGTAATTTACAGTTTTCAACTTAACCTATACGTTCAGGTGCCATGTCTTTGGAAACAGTACAACTGATTGAAGTGAATAGAATATTCCTATTAATGCCATCATGTGTCGAATACAATTTCACGATCGCGGAAACTTTGGACCCATCAGACAGGTTAAATTTTATGATTTTGTTTATCCACCTGCTTCCAGCTAACAAGGGGTAGCCGGCTGGGATCCTTATTGTCTTCTTTCATGTTAAAGAATTTCTGTATAGTTCTCAAAACTTAATTTTCCATTTTTGTAACACATTAGGTCTTGAAATCCAAGTTCTGTCCGCAGTCAGGAGGTAAAGCAAGCTTTAGGACTGTGAAACAGCTGTCCGTATCCGTGTCTGAGAGTGTCCGTAAACGAGAGTTAAATTTATCATTATTTCTATGTTAATTCAGTTGGGACATAAAAATCTGTCCATATATGAGGAGTGTCCGTATCTTGGGTGTGTCCGTAAGAAGAGATTTCACTGTACAGCCAGGTGGTAACCAAACTTGTGCTCCAATCGTACACGACCTTAGAACAAGAAAATAATAAACAAATAGTTAAAAAAAAAACAATAATGTGTAATTACAAGCTTCGTAACTCCCAATCTAAAATAATTTACCCATACATATAAAAATAACATGCAAAGTATATAATTATGATTCTAGCCTCATTATAAGAAATAAGTTCACATCTGTGGAGTAACGGTCAGAGCGTCTGGCTGCGAAACCAGGTGGCCCGGGTTCGAATCCCGGTCGGGGCAAGTTACCTGGTTGAGGTTTTTTCGGGGTTTTCCCTCAACCCAATGCGAGCAAATGCTGGGTAACTTTCGGTGCTGGACCCCGGACTCATTTCACAGGCATTATCACCTTCATTTCATTCAGACGCTAAATAACCTAGATGTTGATACAGCGTCGTAAAATAACCCAATAAAAAAAATGAGAAATAACAATGAACATTTTCATTTTATCAAAAGAAATGCTCCTTTTATGTTCAGAAAAAATAAAAACAATATTTGTGCTCTGAAAATATTCGTTCTACGTCACAATATGTTACTGGAGCAAACCTAAAATATGATACAGTATTTCTTACTATCATCAGGTGAACAACTAGTTTGTGAATCTAATAATGTATCTCATATGTGGCATATAATATTAAACGCATGATTGTTTTCAAGAAAATTTTTCATTTTTATTGTAATGACAGATAGGAAGTTCATATCGTAATTCCGATGTTGAACTTGGACTGTAACGCAACCGAATGTACAGCAGCACGAGACGTCAACATTTAACGAAGAATATGTAGGCCTACATCTATTAATTATCAGGCAGTAATTCTCGCTTGACGATAGGTATGTGTCAAAGGAAGAACAATATTGTTTGTATGCATCTGAAGTCTGACTAGTGTAATATATTGCTAGTCGGAGATGTATGCAATGGAGGGGGAAAGGGACTGGCCACCCTACCCCATTATCTCCTGGCCTAGTTGCCTCATAAGTGGTGCCTTCTCGGTATCATTGTGAGGTTCAGACCTGTCTTCGGACAGTTGACTAAACAACAATAATAATCCGGGAAAAAATAAACGTGTTACACACTCCTGTTTGTACAATATTTAATAAAAAATGAGTTTACTTTTTTGGAATCATGCATAACATTACGTAAATAACAATAATAACAGAATATTTCACTTTGTTCAGAGCCTAAAGTATTAATATGAACTAACAATATTCTTCTAACTATTCACGATTGTACACAGATCCACTATACGTTGTTTATGAGAACTGCGTCTGTAGCGGACGGGAGCAGGTCGAGGCGCGGGTGACATGTACAGTATACTCCTCGCTGTACTCAGCTGAAATCTACTGTTTTGGTACGAACTTCCCACTTGTGTGTGGTAATGACGACGAAATTAGTGCCGAGGTCCAACGCCGAAAGTTACCCAGCAATTTGTGTTTCAGTTAGTTGAAGAGAAAACCTCGCAAAAAAAATATGCAAGTTGTACCAGCCAGAATTTGAACCCGGACCGACTCGTTTCACAGTGAGACATACTAACCGTTACTGCACATCGTGTAACTGTACTTTTTAATCTCTGCTCAAACTTCTCTCTCCCGTACAGTGAACGTAAACATAATACAGGGACATCACTTTATTTTTACCAACATTTTTAACAATAACCTGGCTATACTCGGAAACACTGTTGCCCCCTTCCATTGCAGGAGTTTGATGTTACTAGTGCAATATGTAAACAAATCATTTTACTAGGTATAGGAGGAGAGAAAAGTAGTGTATCCATTTATGTTGTAGGGAAATACGATATTATGATTTTCAGTTTGATCACCACTTTTACGGAATTTATCAAAATACAGTAGAGTAGTAACATTTTTTTCAAAAACTCAACTTTTCAGGTAGCTATGTTCGTTATGTAATGTCTACTTTATTTAGCATATTAATTATTGATGTTAACATACAATATAGAGAGTGCACTTAAATTGAGGTGGGGTAATAAGTAAAGGGCTGTAAGTGCACTTAAGTTACTTTTGAGAAAATGGGGTTTAAATATTTAAGCTTTCGTAAAATCGGTGAATTTTTTATTTAAATTTTAATATGTGATGCGATTAAAATATCCCTTTGCCACTAAAATTTTTAGATACTTTAGCTTACGCTGGATGCACTTAACTCATGTTATTACAAATGTCACTAGCATTCCTTTGCTTCTAGCCACCTCAATTCAAAATAAGCTAATCTGAATTTTTAAACAAGTTGCTGAAAATGGTTGCCGTTCATTACAATGCAGGCTTCAATTCTTTACGAATATTATTAAAAACATTTTGAAGCACATTCTCTGAAATTGAATTTATCGTTTCTTGAATATAATTTTTTAGTACGATATTATTAATATAGGTTCTTTCTTCTATAGAAAACGCAACCATATTTCTGAAACACACTATACACTGCAGTGTTTACTTCACTGCTTGAAAACTTCGAATGCAACAGCGGCCGTAAGTTTGTGTGTCTGACGCGAGCAAGGACATTAGTGAAGGGGTGGGAGTGAAGTACATTCAGAAATGCAGGTACAATAAAAATGCAAGTAAAAATAAAATGATGTCCCTGTACTATCACCACTGCGACGAGAGACTATGAAATGGACGACTTATATTTATTTTATTTTACACATTTTTACGTGCGCGTCTATTTTACTTCCTGCGTAGCTAGCTATCAGTAACGCTAATTTGTTTTGTGTTAATAAAAGTAAGCAGGACAAAAGCTTCCCTTTCACAACCCTCCCTGAAATACAACAATTCCAGCTACATTTGAGCCGTTTCGTTAAATAGACATTGTGGAAGCGCTAACAAAGCTTGATAATTTGATCTGGTTTTGTCAAAAGTAGACCTGATACTGCTGTGGTCTGATAAATGACTGTAAATATCAATAATCAGTGACGCAACAGTCCTAATAGAGCCAAGGTCTACCAGTCTACCACTAGTTTCACGCCCAATTACAAAATAAGTAAACATTGCAAAAAAAAACAGTTTTTATGTGAACAAGGCAATATAGGGTGCTAAAAAAAGTACAGTAAAACCTCATTAATACGTACTAATCGGGGGATAAGTTGACCAGTTTAACGAAAGTCAAGTTAACTTAAATAACCTAAAAAAAACAGTAGAAGCCACCGGCGTGGCTCAGTCGGTCATGGCGCTTGCTTGCCGGCCTGAAGTTGCGCTCGGGCACGGGTTCGATCCCCGCTTGAGCTGATTACCTGGTTGAGTTTTTTCCGAGGTTTTCCCCAACCGTAAGGTGGATGTCAGGTAATATATGGCGAATCCCTGCCTCATTTCGCCAAATACCATCTCGCTATCACCAATCTCATGATGCTAAATAACCTAGTAGTTGATATAGTGTCGTTAAATAAACAACCAATAAAAAAACAGTAGAAAGTATATTAAAACTCCGTTTAGTTTATATAGCATCAAAACTCGTTTATTATGGTGTATTTAAAGAGCATAGGCCTAAATACACTATACAGTACAGTAAAATGTAAAGCATTACATACAATGCAGTACGTACATGATATCCATAATTCCGATTATGTGCCCAGCGGACCTGGCTCTGAATCATTTGAAACTCTTGCTGCAGAAGTTGGTTTGAAGTACAAGTTTATATTCTTTTGAAACATTTTGGAATGTATTTCCTTCCCTTTTTTCTCTGCCTGTCCGGATTAAGCGAGGTCCAGCTTATCGGGGTCCGAATTAACGAGGTTTCACTGTGTTCCATATTTTGAGAGGAGGTAGTATGCACCAAAACAAGAACTTAGAGAATCACGCACTCTTTGAAACACTCCTGGTTGGTCTAGGATGTGCTGGCAGGCAATGAAGACGCGCTCCTCTAATGCTTGTACATCATTGATGGGTGTTGCAAACACCAAAGCCTTCAATTGTCTCCACAACCAAAATTCCAAGGGATTAAGGTCCGGGAAACGGGCAGGCCAACGTACTGGACCTTCCCGACCAATCCATCGTCCATTAAATGTCTGTGTTAGGCGTTTTCGGACATTTCGGTGTAAATGAGCTGGTGCTACATCATGCCTCAACCACATTTCTAGCCTTTGAAGATATGGCACTTCCTCCAGCAATTTGTTTGCTATGAAATACTCCTGGTTGGTCTACGATGTGCTGGCAGGCATTGAAGACGCCCTCCTCTAATGCTTGTACATCATTGATGGGTGTTGCAAACACCAAAGCCTTAAATTGTCCCAACAACCAAAATTCCAAGGGATTAAGGTCCGGGGAACGGGCAGGCCAACGTACTGGACCTTCCCGACCAATCCATCGCCCATCAAATGTCTGTGTTAGGCGTTTTCGAACATTTCGGGGAAAATGGACTGGTGCTCCATCATGCATCAATTACATCTTTAGCCTTTGAAAATATTCACTTCCTCCAGCAAGGCAGACAATTAGTTTGCTGTGAAATGATGATACATTGCACCATTCAATCTGTTCGGTAATATGTAAGGTGCTATGGACACTTGTGTAATTCCCTAAGACGTAGGGCAGAAGGATGCATTACTGTGAATGGACATCATATTGAGCACCTGCTATATCGTATGCTGTTTGAAATGTTTGCGAGGATCATTTTATAAATCCATACTTGGCTAATTTCATGCCAAAACTTTAAAAGAAAGATTCAGTATAAATTGTCAATATTCTTCAATACGAGAAAGCAAGGCTTAAATCGTATACACCACGCGCTCGTAAGAAGACTGATGCCTGATGCACATGTTCCCAAGTTTGCGCCTTCCGACCTTTTACTAGAGTCCACCATGGCGGTACACTTCTTGACATATTACTAATAAACACCCAGACTATAAAAATGCGTCTGAGAGACGGCCCTTGTACATGCTTTGTTATCGTGCATTAATTAAGGAATTGAAGTCGCTGGTTCAGTTCGTGACAAAATGAAATCGGGTAAGACCAAGAATTAGTGATTTTCAGGTTGCAAAGATTCTCCATGAGAATAGTAGGGCTACTGAGAAAAACACAAAATGAGTTTCCTAATTTATTATATTGAAAGAGAAAAAATGCAAAATGAACATACAAAATAGACAGCAAATATAGGAATAACAACCCAAACAAGCTTCTGAATATTTTATTTATTTGTTTATTTATTTATTTATTTATTTATTTATTTATTTATTTATTTATTTATTTATTTATTTATTTATTTGTTTGTTTTTGTTTGTTTGTTTAACCTGGTAGAGATAAGGCCATCAGGCCTTTCTCTTCCCCTCTACCAGGGATATGTGCATTCGTTATGTAAAAAAAAAAGTAACCATCATCAACTATACAGTCATGAAAATCTATCTCCCGATCTTGCACCCTCAGTTTTTTTTTCTCCCCGTTCTCTATCCAACAATCTTTAAGTCCTCCTTTAATAACAAAGATGCTTCACAAACTTAACTTGACTTCTTTAACTCCAAACCAGCAGATTTATTCAGACACGGAATTGAAAAACTGCCCCAACGTTGAGAGAAAGTGATTAATAACGTAGGAGAATATTATTAATACTATTACTGATTAATTTCTACCTTATATTCATCTTAAATAAAACTTTCGTCAACGAAAAAACGCTACAAACTTTTCATCAAACCCAATAATAACCCTATATATATAAATCAATATTTGTTTGTTCAGATTATGCTGATCCAATTGCATGGCAACCTTAGATCATTGCAATCAAAGAAGTGAAAAACAAGTGAAGCTCGTTAACGGTAATTACATCTTTGTGTGACTTTCAATGTAGGTCACTGTCGAAGCAGACGTTCGGTTTAAATAATTACAGTGACCTTAAAGTGCACCGTTCGGTGAAGCAAATGCCTGAATCTCATTAATTGACATCAAGTTCTTGCAATCTTCAAATAAAAACAAATATATCTATAAACCTACTTAAAGATTGTAACATACGTACGATTGCGCATTCTTGTTAGCTGCATGATGTAAAAAAGAACCTTTACTGTTTGAGAATCCAGGTTTACAGTATCAATCTATAGAGTCAAATTAGTTCGTTTACAACGACTCAGGTGTGGTGGGGGAGGTAGAGAGAATATTATTATTATTATTATTATTATTATTATTATTATTATTATTATACACACTGTTCTGCCCAAAGGCAGGTCTTCCACTGCAAACCCAGCATTCTCCAGTCTTTCCCATTTTCTGCCTTCCTCTTAGTCTCCGCATATGATTCATATAATTTATATTAATGTCTTCTATCATCTGTTATCTTCTACCCCGAACTTTTCTCCCGTTCACCATTCCTTTTAGTGCATCCTTCTGAAGGCCGTTTCTTCTCAACCAGTGACCCAATCAATTCCTTTTCCTCTTCCTTATCAGTTTCAGCATCTTACTCTCTTCATCCACTCTTTCCAACACAGCTTCGTTTCTTATTCTGTCTGTCCATTTCACACGCTCCATTCTTCTCCATACCCTCATTTCAAATGCTTCTAGTACGTTTCTTCACTTCGTCGTAATGTCCATGTCTCTGCCCCATATAATGCTAGACTCCACACAAAGCACTTCACTAGCCTCTTCCTTAGTTCTTTCTCCAGAGGTCCGCAGAAGATTCTCCTTTTCCTATTAAAAGCTTGCTTTGCCATTAATATTCTCCTTTTGAGTTCTTGGCAGCAGTTATTATTATTATTATTATTATTATTATTATTATTATTATTATTATTATTATTATTATTATTCATACTGTTCTGCCCAAAGGCAGATCTTTCACTGCAAACCCAGCATTCTCCAGTCTTTCTTATTTTCTGCCTTTCTCTTAGACTCCGCATATGGTCCATACATCTTAACGTCTTCTATCACCTGATATCTTCTTCTGCCCCGAACTCTTCCTTCCAGTGGATCTTTCAGAAGGCAGTTTCTTCTCAACCAGTGACCCAACCAATTCCTTTTCCTCTTCCTGATCGGTTTCAGCATCCTTCTCTCTTCTCTCACTCATTCCAACACAGTTTCGTTTCTTATTCTGTCTGTCCATTTCACACGCTCCATTCTTCTCCATACCTACATTTCAAATGCTTCTAGTCGCTATTCTTCACTTCGTCGTAATGTCCATGTTTCTGCCCCATATAATGCTACACTCCATACAATACACTTCACTAGCCTCTTCCTTAGTGCTTTCTCCAGAAGTCCGCGGAAGGTGTTCCTTTTTCTATTAAAAGCTTGCTTTCTCATTACTATTCTCCTTTTGAGTTCTTGACGGCAATTATTATTATTATTATTGTTATTATTATTATTATTATTATTATTATTATTATTATTATTATTATTATGAGAGTTTCTTAAAATTATAATATTCGTCGAAATACAATTTTCTGCGATGGCGTGCTAAAGAAGACATTATTAGACTATTCTTATTACGGTATCGTTGTTGTTATTATTATTATTATTATTATTATTATTATTATTATTATTATTATTATTATTATTATTATTATTATGAGAGTTTCTTAAAATTATAATATTCGTCGAAATACAATTTTCTGCGATGGCGTGCTAAAGAAGACATTATTAGACTATTCTTATTATCGTTGTTGTTATTATTATTATTATTATTATTATTATTATTATTATTATTATTATTATTATTATGAGAGTTTCTTAAAATTATAATATTCGTCGAAATACAATTTTCTGCGATGGCGTGCTAAAGAAGACATTATTAGACTATTCTTATTATTGTTATTATTGTTGTTATTATTATTATTATTATTATTATTATTATTATTATTATTATTATTATTATTATTATGAGAGTTTCTTAAAATTATAATATTCGTCGAAATACAATTTTCTGCGATGGCGTGCTAAAGAAGACATTATTAGACTATTCTTATTATCGTTGTTGTTGTTATTATTATCATTATTATTATTATTATTATTATTATTATTATTATTATTATTATTATTATTATGAGAGTTTCTTAAAATTATAATATTCGTCGAAATACAATTTTCTGCGATGGCGTGCTAAAGAAGACATTATTAGACTATTCTTATTATTGTTATTATTGTTATTATTATTATTATTATTATTATTATTATTATTATTATTATTATTATTATTATTATGAGAGTTTCTTAAAATTATAATATTCGTCGAAATACAATTTTCTGCGATGGCGTGCTAAAGAAGACATTATTAGACTATTCTTATTATCGTTGTTGTTATTATTACTATTATTATTATTATTATTATTATTATTATTATTATTATTATTATTATTATTATTATTATTATGAGAGTTTCTTAAAATTATAATATTCGTCGAAATACAATTTTCTGCGATGGCGTGCTAAAGAAGACATTATTAGACTATTCTTATTATCGTTGTTGGTGTTATTATTATTATTATTATTATTATTATTATTATTATTATTATTATTATTATTATGAGAGTTTCTTAAAATTATAATATTCGTCGAAATACAATTTTCTGCGATGGCGTGCTAAAGAAGACATTATTAGACTATTCTTATTATCGTTGTTGTTGTTATTATTATCATTATTATTATTATTATTATTATTATTATTATTATTATTATTATTATTATGAGAGTTTCTTAAAATTATAATATTCGTCGAAATACAATTTTCTGCGATGGCGTGCTAAAGAAGACATTATTAGACTATTCTTATTATTGTTATTATTGTTGTTATTATTATTATTATTATTATTATTATTATTATTATTATTATTATTATTATTATTATTATTATGAGAGTTTCTTAAAATTATAATATTCGTCGAAATACAATTTTCTGCGATGGCGTGCTAAAGAAGACATTATTAGACTATTCTTATTATCGTTGTTGTTGTTATTATTATCATTATTATTATTATTATTATTATTATTATTATTATTATTATTATTATTATTATTATTATTATTATGAGAGTTTCTTAAAATTATAATATTCGTCGAAATACAATTTTCTGCGATGGCGTGCTAAAGAAGACATTATTAGACTATTCTTATTATTGTTATTATTGTTGTTATTATTATTATTATTATTATTATTATTATTATTATTATTATTATTATTATTATGAGAGTTTCTTAAAATTATAATATTCGTCGAAATACAATTTTCTGCGATGGCGTGCTAAAGAAGACATTATTAGACTATTCTTATTATTGTTATTATTGTTGTTATTATTATTATTATTATTATTATTATTATTATTATTATTATTATTATGAGAGTTTCTTAAAATTATAATATTCGTCGAAATACAATTTTCTGCGATGGCGTGCTAAAGAAGACATTATTAGACTATTCTTATTATTGTTATTATTGTTGTTATTATTATTATTATTATTATTATTATTATTATTATTATTATTATTATTATTATTATTATTATGAGAGTTTCTTAAAATTATAATATTCGTCGAAATACAATTTTCTGCGATGGCGTGCTAAAGAAGACATTATTAGACTATTCTTATTATTGTTATTATTGTTGTTATTATTATTATTATTATTATTATTATTATTATTATTATTATTATTATTATTATTATTATTATTATTATGAGAGTTTCTTAAAATTATAATATTCGTCGAAATACAATTTTCTGCGATGGCGTGCTAAAGAAGACATTATTAGACTATTCTTATTATCGTTGTTGTTGTTATTATTATCATTATTATTATTATTATTATTATTATTATTATTATTATTATTATGAGAGTTTCTTAAAATTATAATATTCGTCGAAATACAATTTTCTGCGATGGCGTGCTAAAGAAGACATTATTAGACTATTCTTATTATCGTTGTTATTATTATTATTATTATTATTATTATTATTATTATTATTATTATTATGAGAGTTTCTTAAAATTATAATATTCGTCGAAATACAATTTTCTGCGATGGCGTGCTAAAGAAGACATTATTAGACTATTCTTATTATCGTTGTTGTTATTATTACTATTATTATTATTATTATTATTATTATTATGAGAGTTTCTTAAAATTATAATATTCGTCGAAATACAATTTTCTGCGATGGCGTGCTAAAGAAGACATTATTAGACTATTCTTATTATTGTTATTATTGTTATTATTATTATTATTATTATTATTATTATTATTATTATTATTATTATTATGAGAGTTTCTTAAAATTATAATATTCGTCGAAATACAATTTTCTGCGATGGCGTTTTAAAGAAGACATTATTAGACTATTCTTATTATCGTTGTTGTTGTTATTATTATTATTATTATTATTATTATTATTATTATTATTATGAGAGTTTCTTAAAATTATAATATTCGTCGAAATACAATTTTCTGCGATGGCGTGCTAAAGAAGACATTATTAGACTATTCTTATTATCGTTGTTGTTGTTATTATTATCATTATTATTGTTATTATTATTATTATTATTATTATTATTATTATTATTATTATTATTATTATGAGAGTTTCTTAAAATTATAATATTCGTCCAAATACAATTTTCTGCGATGGCGTGCTAAAGAAGACATTATTAGACTATTCTTATTATCGTTGTTGTTGTTATTATTATCATTATTATTATTATTATTATTATTATTATTATTATTATTATTATTATTAGAGTTTCTTAAAATTATAATATTCGTCGAAATACAATTTTCTGCGATGGCGTGCTAAAGAAGACATTATTAGACTATTCTTATTATCGTTGTTGTTGTTATTATTATTATTATTATTATTATTATTATTATTATTATTATTATTATTATTATTATGAGAGTTTCTTAAAATTATAATATTCGTCGAAATACAATTTTCTGCGATGGCGTGCTAAAGAAGACATTATTAGACTATTCTTATTATTATTATTATTATTATTATTATTATTATTATTATTATTATTATTATTATTAGCAGCGTGAGAGTTGCTTAAACTCTCATATTCGTCAGAGCACTTCCCGTTTTTACAAGAATGTGAAAGTGACTACGTAAATAGTTCATTACTGCTGAGGCTAGTATTTCGGCAACCATAATTTGGCAAGCAATTAAGAAATCAACAGGCAAATATAGCATTGAGTTATTACGTGACTAGACGACCTGATAAGATGGTTCCCGTTCTATCCTGCGTGACCAGAACGACAGACTGTATCACTATACAGCAAGTTCATGTGGTGTTGACTTTTATGATCAGTAGATCTGCCTGCTAGTAACACAAACACATAATACTTGTAGCTAGCTGAGCAAGGGAATCCAGCCTAGAGCTCTATTATAGCCCTCTGGATCCAGCCGAACTTCGCGCTCTCTCTCTCTCTCTCTCTCTCTCTCTCTCTCTATACAAAGGAAATGAAAGAAGTTTTGTGGTAGTACTGTAACAGGCAATTTTGAGATCTATACTAACATACTATTTCGCCGCGTCTGTGGATAAGTGCTGGCGCACTGGTCTTCCATCCAGGCAGCCAGGGTTCGATTTCCGGCCAGGTCGTGATGGAATTTGTGATAGACAAAGCAGACGCCGAGGATTTTTTCTCCGGGCACTACCGTTTCCCTCTACCATTTCACCAACACTTTCCAACTTCCCCTCATTTTATCTATCATCTGCAATAGTAAACAGGCGCACAGAGGGCCAAAGCGTATCAAAGCGTACCGACAGTCCCGACTCCAACCCTCGTAAAGTCAGGCAAGGATGGTTCCCGTTCAGACTATACAAGTATGTTCGTGTGCTACAGACTGCGTGGTTTTCACTTTCACTATCAGTAGACTCTCGTGTGCTAGTAATGCAACAACAGGCCTACCTGTAGTTAGCTGTGCGTTATCGCAAGGAAATTCCACCAGACACACACACTCTCTACTTCTTCCCCCCCCCCTCTCTCACTTTGGAATGAACTGGAATTGAATGAAATGAATGAACTGGAATGGAGTGAAAGGAATGAACTGGAATGGAGTGAAAGGAATGAACAGGAATGGAATGGAGTGGAATGAATGAATGAATGAACTGGAATGGAGTGGAATGAATGAACTGGAATGGAGTGGAATGAACTGGAATGGAGTGGAATGAATTAATGAACTGGAATGGAGTGGCATGAATGAACTGGAATTGAGTGAAATGAATGAATGAATTGGAATGGAGTGAAATGAATGAATTGGAATGAAGTGAAATGAATGGATCGGAATGGAGTGAAATGAATTAACTTGAATGGAGTGAAATGAATTAACTTGAATGGAGTGAAATGAATGAACTGGAATGGAATGAAATGAATGAATTGAAATGGAGTAAAACGAATGGATTGGAATGAAATGAAATGAATGGATTGGAATGAAGTGAAATGAATGGATTGGAATGGAGTGAAATGAATGAACTGGAATGGAGTGAAATAAATGAACTGGAATGGAGTGAAATAAATGAACTGGAATGGAGTGAAATAAATGAACTGGAATGGAGTGAAATGAACTGGAATGGAGTGAAATTAATTGGAATGGAGTAAAATGAATGAATGAACTGAATTGAAGTGATATGGAATAAATTAATGAATTGGAATGGAATGAATTGACTAATGAATTAGAATTGAATGAATTGGCTAAAATGAATGAATCAATGAACTGTAATGGAGTGGAATGAATGAACTGGATTGGAATGGAGTGAAATAAATTAATGAATTGGAATGGAATGAATGAATAGAAATGGAGTGAACAAACTGGATTGGAATGGAGTGAACTGACTGAAATATAATGGAGTGAACGGACTGGAATGAATTGAAACCACCACCACCACCAGCACTACCACCACTAATTTTATTCCGAACAGATTATAATGATTAAAATATAAGTACTTGTGGAGATTTTTTGCAAGTAATACTAATGAGTTAAGATGGCTTAGGAAAGTCGTAATCGTTTTGTGCAGTGTAGAAGCAGCAATTATGTGCAATTTGTATTGCACTATGTTTTTGAACAACCTATGTTTTAATGCAATAAACAAAATTAAATTAATTACTTATCTTCATAGTAATCATTCCTCTGAAGTTACTTTGACTAATAACAGGACTGAATTTTTTCTTGCAATCGACGAAAGCTTTCGGATTTCTTTACTCTCCTCATGACATCATCTTAATGAAAATCTCTTGAACGTAAGAGCGTGATATGGCAACCAAGCACTCCCACGTAGAGGATTCAATTAAATTCACTTGTCAGCTGTGATAGACGTTGCTTTCACCATCTTATCGATTTTTGGGTTTGCCACACAGAACAGCTTAGTCAGTATTGACATTTGCCATCTTCAAAGAGATAGTTACTCACACAGATGGTAGTATAACAGGTTTCTAAGTCGTAGAGTTGGGTTCAAAAGCTGGGAAAACCAAGTAAAACTGTCGAGACACTATTTTAACATATTTTCATGATGTTTTCAGTCATAATCACATTATTTCTACATTTAAATAGTATTTAATGTCCATGATAAGCAAAATTAACCTCTGATTGAGGTTCTGGCTCAAATGTAAGTTACCCTACGCCTACATCTATTCAGGCGGTACATTTCATTTGAGGAAATGTCAGAGGAAGAACAAAGTCTGATTAGTGTAATATGTTACTAGTCAGCGATGTAAATATCCAATAAAGGGAGAAAGGAACTGGCCACACTAGCCCATTATCTCCTGGCTTAGTTGCCTCATTAGTGATGCCTTATTGTTGTCACTTATGAGCAGAGGCAGGTATTTATGGAGATTAATTTTATCATTTGTGTTTTTTAATATTGGTGTCGGCGGAGATTGTTGGAGATTGGTTTGTACTCTTCACGGAGATTAATGAACATTTTGGAAAATAAAATTATTTTGTAATTTGAGTATTAACTCAGTATGAATATCTTCTTTTTCTTTTCTTTTGTGGGCTCTTCCACTCTTCAGCGGTTGCCCTGAATTCCCTTCCGCCATCCTTCTCGATCCCGCCAATCCTCCTCCTGCATATGTCGGTCCTTCATCATTTGCATGACACCGGCTTTCCATGTTTTTCTTGGTCTCGCACGCTTCCTCCTTCCCCGAGGTGACCATTCCAGAATAATCTTTGGCCATCTTCCTTCTTTCATCCTTTTTACGTGGCCATACCATTGAAGAGTTCGTTTTTCGATTCTTTCAATTACCGACTCTTCCATCTCCATCATTTGCCTCACATCCTCATTCCTTCTGGATACTCTAGCAGCTCTTCTTGTTCCGTCGCTTGTATCTTACACTTCTGACGTTCAACGAGTGCCCATCCCTCTGCCCCGTATGTTAGTATAGATTCAACTATATATTGTAGAATTCTTTTCTTCATTTGTTTGGAAATGGATCTACTCCACAGTACCCCATTCAGCATCTTTATTGCCCTTCTTGCCTACTGCACTCTGTGATCTACATCTGCTTCACAGCTCCCAGACTCGTGGATAATAGACCCCAAATACTTAAAATGTCTCACAGATTTAATTGTTCCTTGCGGTAGGATAATATCTCTTCCACTATTGCCCACAACGAGGTATTCAGTTTTATTCATATTAATGCAAAGACCTCAGTATGAATATTACTTTCCCAATAGTTAACATTAAAGGTTCGTTGGATTCTGATAAAAGTGCAGTATGGTCAATAGGCAATATTTCTGTAGTGCTCGGGAAAAGTGGCACAAGTCAAAAATGTTAGTTTTATAGGAGAAGGAAAAAAACTGTCTTCACACTGGTTTATGTCGATTTGATTTTCTTCTGTATGAATTATTGTAATGGGAGAAATACTTATGTCTCTTTTCCCAAGCGAGCAGATGTTCCGTAAGCTGTCAATAAATTAATATAAAATGTTTGTGGAAACTGACTTATGCCACTTTTTCCAAGCATTGCAGATTTGTTGATTGAGAATGTATTTAACACACATTCATTAAAAACGAAAAAAAAAACTAGCAGCCCTCAAATTAACACTTTCAAATTATTAGTGAAATATTGAATTCTCCATCTTTTGAGTTCACTATTGTAATCAGAACACCTGGAATACCATGTAATGTAGCCTAATTGGATATAGCCTATAACAAATTCAAGTGAAAAATAAATCCGAAAAAAAAAAAACTCAGAACATGAAATTCGCTATAAAACGACGCAATAGTAATTATTCACGAATGTGTTCATATTTCGCTATTAGCACTCTATTTCGAGTTTTGTCGAGATTGTTTTATCCGCATATTATTAATCAGAATTACTTAATTCGTAAAGATTAGTAAAAATCTATTTTAGATCTATTATGTCGTGATTTTCGTCATCACCATAAATACCCGGCCATGCTTATGAGGTTCAAATCTGTCTTCGGATTGTTGTCTAAGCAATAGTGAGCAATTAAATGGTGATGCAATTATGGTCAATAGGCCAGAATTGTGGATTAGCCTATACAGAATGGAAGATGTTCAGTTGCAGTACCGTCATATAGTAAATTCTTACGATAAGAGGAACAGAATTTTTCCTTTGCCGTTTTGTATTATTTCTTTTCATTCAGTAGGAAATCTAATTTGTTTATAGAACAAATTTCATCTCTTTTTGATATCACCATTCCCTATTATCATCACTTCACCAGTATTTTAATTCGTGAGATTCAACATTATTAATCACATGAAGTATTTTTTTATTCATAATTATACACGCTTTAACATCTATCATCACATCGAGTGTTTAGGATTATATTATTGGGTCGAATTTTACTGTTGTTGAGTTTTTGTTTCTATTGTGTTATAATTGGCTTATGTTCATGTAATTGATTTTACATTTTGATTAATGTTTATGATATTGATGATTAAGGCGGTAATGAATCATGGCATGTAAATTTCCAATCCTGCATTAGCCTTTGTGACTGAAGAAAACCATGAGAAACCACAGTCAGATTGGTTGGTCACATTAAAGTAGAATCTAGGACATAATTACTGGAAAATTTGGTATGTATTTAAAAATAAAACAGTTTAATTATGTTTTTATTTAACGGAAAATAGTTTAATGTTTAAATTTTCATAAGACGACTTTTAAAAAGTATTATTATTATTAATTTGGTCGCGGCCCCCCAGTTGAGAATTACTGGTTTAGATAATACTATATTATAATACTAGCCGTACCCGTGCGCTCCGCTGCACCCGTTAGAAATAAATATAAAGTAATTACATAATTAAAATAGGACGTTTGATCCAGGGAACATTCGTGTTTGATAGAAGGATAAATCGTTTAATATGTTACTTAATTTAAATTACATCCAAATAATTAAAATGCGATCATTTTGGTCCAGAGACACTCATTTGGTACAATGACAATTCCTTTAACCTGTTTCTTAATTTTTATTACATGCAATCATAGTTTAATGAAGATTGACATCATTTAGATTTAATGTGTATATTTTATTTTACTTGTTATAGGTTTCCATTGAATTATGGTAATAACTTAATTTTAACCCTTGTTTTCTACGTATTCAGTAAATGGTGCTTGGCCCACTATGGTTGTGAACCCTTCAAATAACTTAAATTATATTATATAATATTACACATTATATTATATTATATTATATTATATTATATTATATTATATTATATTATATTATATTAATATCAGAAGTTACTGTAATAACATTACAGCATTATGTCATCTAGAGAAACTACACTTTCCAATGGTGAAATAATAATTAATTATACAAATCGGTTAATTTAGCTTCCGATATTACTTCATACAAACACAGAAACATTCTCTATAGGCTATCTTTCATAGCTTTCGATTGTTGCTGTCCAAGGCCCCTTACAGACGAAGTCATTTGCTTTTTAATTCATTACACGGCCTTGGATGGCAGTTAGTTTAATTTTAAAACTCATTTATCTCATTAAATATCAGTCCTATCAAAATTTTTCAAGGAATAAAACTTATCGCAAATTATTTTTAAAGAAACTTTTGTCATGTAACATTTTTCACAAAAATCAATAATAAGCGAGATATTTCGATTTATCTAATTCAGGCCCCCTTATAACCCCCCTTTTAAATAATGTATTTTAAATGCCATATAGCCTAAAATCTAAGTTACAACTAACTTAATTTATATTCAAATTTTCATCGAAATCCGTTCAGCCATTATCGCGTGAAAAGGTAACAAACATACAGACAGGTAGACAGACAGACAGACAGATATACAAACAAAAATTAAAAAAAAAGCGTTTTTCGGTTTCAGGGTGGTTAATTATATATGTTAGGACCAATTATTTTTGGAAAATCGAAAATTACCAGAAAAATTTCGGCTACAGATTTATTATTAGTATAGATTGTAACATGTTGTTACTGTGGTCATATTACTTCAGGCATTTCTAGGTCAGATAAAATTCATATATATTTTGTTTCACTATGTGCAACACATAAAAGTTCGAGTAATTTAATTTTCATAATAAGAAATAAAAAAAGAGTCAAAACATACGAATCCGGGCCTTAGCTAAGATTTTTATTTATTTAGTGCTTTGGTTGAAAAGTGCAATTATTGATTTAGATATATACCGTAGATTTTCTGTGAATGATATTTACAATTGGGAGAATTTACTTGCAGGCCCTACATTTGTAGTTCTTATTTATTTTACAGTTGGTATTTCTGACCTCTGACGTCTCTTTAATAAGCCTATGTTCTCTAATTTCGGCAGTTGGCATGCATGTCATCACGTTTATCTTCTGTCCGTTTTATTTTATATTGTTTTACTATTTCATTTACGGTTTTTGTTTTAACTTTTTTATGACTTCTTGTTAATCAGTGCGTAAACCACCATGAATTTCAAGAACGTTATTATCCTTGAATCAATAGTTATTTCGTTAATATAAAATTCATTGTCTTGTAATGGAATGCACTGGAATTGAAGGATTCACTAGAAGGAATTATGAACGGAAGAAAAGTTCGTGGCAGAAATTAGATGGTAGACGACATTAAGATATATGGATCATTTGCGGAGACTAAGAGGAAGGCAGAAAGTAAGAACTATTGCAAAATGCTGGATTTGAAGTGAAAGACCTGTCCTTGGGCAGTAAACTATGAATGTATAATGGGAAGGCAGGATCAACAATTTACTACAGTTCAGTAGAATGTTTTTAAAACAATTCCTTGCTAATTTTACAATGCATGATTCCACAGTAATGATTTAAAATGTGGCATTTACTTTCTTAATTCCAAAATCTTCTCACATTTTGTTATATCCGTATTGAGTTTCAAGTATTGATGCGCAGGTTCCTAAAATATAAAAAATTATTTTTATATATACATATTATGTAAATCTATGTTAGGAGAAAACACGGAAATTTTACTTGAAGCAAGTAAAGCGATCGTTTTGGAAGTAAATCCCGAAAAGACAAAGTATATGATTATGTCTCGTGATCAGAATATTGTACGAAATGGAAATATAAAAATTGGAGATTTATCCTTCGAAGAGGTGGAAAAATTCAAATATCTTGGAGCAACAGTAACAAATATAAATGATACTCGGGAGGAAATTAAACGCAAAATAAATATGGGAAATGAGTGTTATTATTCGGTGTCATCTAGTCTGCTGTCAAAAAATCTTAAAGAATTTATAAAATGGTTCAATGAACTTGTAAAAATTCCTATGGTTAAGTACTCTTTGTCCCTTGTGGCAGCTCACGAATGGTAAGAAAATTTATAAAAAAAAAAAAAAAAAAAAAAAAACCGGTTGTTCTGTATGGTTCTGAAACTTGGACTCTCACTCTGAGAGAGGAACGGAGATTAAGGGTGTTTGAGAATAAGGTTCTTAGGAAAATATTTGGGGCTAAGAGGGATGAAGTTACAGGAGAATGGAGAAAGTTACACAACGCAGAACTGCACGCATTGTATTGTTCACCTGACATAATTAGGAACATTAAATCCAGACGTTTCAGATGGGCAGGGGATGTGCATATAGAGTGTTAGTTGGGGGACCAGAGGGAAAAAGACCTTTGGGGAGACCGAGACGTAGGTGGGAGGATAATATTAAAATGGATTTGAGGGAGGTGGGATATGATGATAGAGACTGGATTAATCTTGCACAGGATAGGGACCGATGGCGGACTTACAGTATGTAAGGGCGGCTTCGGGTTCCTTAAAAGCCATTTGTAAGTAAGTAAATCTATTTCCGTAGTAGGATCACTAGTTCATTCAAGTTAAGAAAAGCTCCGACATGACAATAATAGGGAGTAATGTTTTTTGTGGGGGTGCCAAAAAAAAAGCATTAATTTTCATGTATAATATAGAAGATCAATGGACGAGCTTTTGAACTAAGAAAGGAAAAAATCGTTATTTGAAGTGAAATATTTCTACATAACCGTTACGAATAATATACTTTATGCTATATCAGCTAGTATAAAGATTTTCATTGTATATTTCATGCTTAAAATAAGTATTTCCTATGAAAGTAGCAGTTAATTCTTTGAGCTGCATAAAAATTAATTTCACAGGTCATCCCACTCTTCCACTCACTCTTGTAAACCCGCCGTCGAGTCGAGTTGGACCCATTATCTTCTTTAGAATTTGGGTAACGGAGTAACAGGGAGTCACGGAACGCGAAGAGGTAGCAGGAGATGAGCTCGGCGCGGGTAGACATGGAAGTGGGGGAATAACGCGCTAAAATTTGAATGCTTTGAAGTGCTGTTCCAACTTGCGGATGTTTTTCGGAGTAAATACAACGTTTATTTCATCATAACAAATGTAAGGAAAAGAGCAATTCCTATTAATATGCAAATACTTCGAACAAAAAAATATTCTTGTGAATTATACCTAGAATCCTCGCAAACAGTTTACCGTAATTAAATGGTATAAACAATATTATAGGACTTTTAATTCATAGTGGACAGGGTTTTTCACAAGGCAGTAGTGATGGGCGAAGTTGTTCTTTTCCCGGAACGGTTCCGGTTCCGAAAAAATACTATGTTCCAAATAACAGTTCCGAAATAACAGTCACCAGTGGTGATGAGTCGGAGTCGTTGAGTCGTTCAAACGAACGGTACAGTACCCTCCCTCTTCACCATGCAGCTCACACTGGAGCACTCATAGGCATGACATAGTGCACATTCTTATCTATAGATGGCACTGCAATGCACATTCGAATCGATTTTGGAAAATTGCTGTGCATGCGGACAGAACTCAAAAGCTTAATGCTAGTAATTACACAGCTGTTGACTACAAGGACAGAATACAACACTTTGTTTTCGTACATAAAGTTATAAAGACATGGTAGCCAACTAAAAAAAAAATAACATAACATTTAAAACATATGGTATGTAATTTCTGTTCTCTCTATTACATAATAAAAAAAAAAACAAATCATTAATTTTTATTTTTACTTTTCTTAATGCACAGTTATAATAATAATAACAACAACAATAATAATAATAATAATAATAATAATAATAATAATAATAATAATAATAATAAATATTATAATTTCATAAATAAAAAAGATATATATTGGCAGTAATGAAACCTGGAAACCCCGCAGTGGGTTAGTAAAATATTGGAATCGCATCTTTACCAAAGTGTAATTTAAACTTCGCATTAAACCTCCTCTCCAAATCAGTACTTATATGGGCAGTTTCCAACAAATAATGCTACAACATTTTTGTCGTTCTTTGATAACAGAGAAGATAGCACAAAAACTTGTGCTTGTCAGACTTAACCTCAACAAACGACATACAGACATTGTAACTAAACCACTCATTACCATTTACGACTTTAACCTTTGTATAGAATCAGCTGATCAATGAATTAATAATAGTATGCGTACTTTATGACTTTGTAGAATGTTTATAAAACAGAATTAGTCAACTAATGGTGAAATAAACCATAAAGCGGGAATGAATATTACAGATTATTAAATACTTACTATAACATTACAGATGATTGGCCAGTCTTACAAATGTTGATATTAAAGTTCGCGCCACCGCAAGGATTTCAATTTCCATGCGCCCCCCTCCAACCACGTGAGAGTTTCAAGTACCAACTTCAAGTAATAACTTATAAAGAACAACGAGAACAGTGTAACTGCAGCTGTCGTTGGTTCATCGGAACAAGCTCCGACGTTCCGACTGTTATCTCGGAGTCGGAACATTATACCTTGTGCAACGCGGTACTGCGAGCCCGCAACAGCTGGGCAAGTGAGCAGCTCGGAGTCGGAACACTGTTATTTCGGAACAGGAGGTTTCGACCTACTGTTCATTTTTGCAACAGTTCCGAGGGAGTCGGAACATAGCAACGCGGTACTGCAAGCCCGCAACAGCTGGGCAAGTGAGCAGCTCGGAGTCGGAACACTGTTATTTCGGAACAGGAGGTTCCGACCTACTGTTCATTTTTGCAACAGTTCCGAGACCGGAACAGTTCCAAAATAACTGTTGTGTTATTTTTTACCCATCTCTACAAGGCAGCTATAACGTGCGTGTTACTTGTACAACATAAGGATGCAGGATGATAGTACGATCTGCGGTTTTTTACAGTCTAGTACAGGGACATCATTTTATTTTTACTAACATTTTTAATATTAACTTGGCTATACCTCTGGATCAACGCCGTTTGCTACCCCTTCCACGACTGGAGTTCGATGATACTGGCGTAATATACAAACAAATCACTTTACTAGGTATAGGAGGGAAGAAAAGTAGTTAATCCATTTACGTAAACTAGGAAATATCGCGCTTTTGAGTTTGATAATTTTCATTAGGTTTTTGTTTAATCAAAATAGAGTACACTGTATTAAAAATAAGTGTTTTTACTCACGAACTGAGTTATCCATGCGAACGTATTCATTTATGCAGTGTATATTATACTGTCTTCAGCACATTGACGTACAATATAGAGAATGAAGTTAAATTGAAAAATATTCATAATATGGATATTTAAACACATTTTTTAAAATGGTGGCCGTTCATTTCGACACAGGTTTCAGTTCTAATGTGCATATTATCGCACTATAGATTATTGTACCTAATCCCAATTACCAGTTTCGTCTTTCGTACTAGTAACTCATGTTGAAATAATTCAGTACCTACTCTATAAAAGAGTACCTTATGTACTGTAAATTCAATCTTCACTTCTGCCCGATCCGAAAAGATAAAATTATTCAGACATACTATCTACTGTCCGTCCGAGTGGTTATGTCGTAGGATCGTAGAAAGGAAGGAAATCACGTGACAGTTAATTACTTAACGAGGCCCTTTTATTTAAGTTATTTTAAACAGTTGTATAATATTACGTAGACGTCTAATTACTAACAGAAATTAATGTTATCAGAAAAGATCTAAGACACCCTAACCACTAGCTGGCGAATAAAAGCTGGTGGGGGGAAACCGGGATACGACGTAGGCAAATGGACGACAGTACCTGTGCGAAAATGATTCAATATTTAAAGCTCTTTCGTCACTGGAAAACGCGAACATATTTTTGGAACGTATTGTTTACTATAACTGTAAGCTTATATGCGGTCTTGGATCTGTGTGCAAGACGGTTGAACTTCATTAGTAGAAGGGGTGGGAGTGAAATACATTCAAAAACTCAGATACAATAAAAATTGAAGTAAAAATAAAATGATGTCCCTGTATATATTTATACCTATATGCAGTTCCGAAGCTTGAGTTGATGAGAATACTAGGAACAATAGACTGTGCCGGACTGCCGGTACTATTTCGCATTGTCTGTGATGAGGCGTTAGTAGTGATCCTAGTGGATGCATATTTCCTATGTATTGAGCTTCGTGATTGTATATACTAGAATGTGGCCATATAATGATCCGGCTAGCAGTATATGGCTTCCACGACAGATTACACACATGATTTTGCCAGAACAAGAAATTCCACCAACCAGACGTCAGCTGTGTATGTGAACTTTGCAGCGAATTGTGTGACCGATATCACGTAATGTTGTGCAAACCCAGAGGTGTGTCATTGACTAAGTTTTGCAACGGTGACTGAATCGGGCTGTTTTGACCCTACACGATAAATGTTGCACATTGTGCGCTTTTCTTCTTATTATTACATGTACAACATAATAAACAAATAAATAAATAATCCACAGTTTTCTCACCGAAAGAACCTTCATCGCAAAATTTGGAAATGGGAAATCATTTCTAGCAGTGGCGGTTCCTCGGGGGAGGGAAGGGAGGAACGTCCTCCTCACATTTTCTTCTTTTGAAAGTAAATACCAAATGAAATATGTGCCTTGAAATTCGAGGAAGATTCGATAATTTTTAAGTTCACAGCTATAAGAAAAACTCGGTTGATCGAGTTTTAAACGACGCGCGCTCATGTGCTGTCGAAAACTGTGAGAAAGATGCGAGATTTTCTGTGTAGAGGAAAGGCACTCCATTCCTCCTCTACTGCAGTTAACACACACAGACAACAGCGCACTAGCGGCCAGAGAAAGAAGCAGAGTTTTAAAGCAAGTAAATGAACGGATAGGGAGGAGATCCTCCTCTGAATCAGCGCATGGGCGGTAAATAGAAACCGACTGGTCGTGCAGCAAGCTCGCTACCGCTGCCATCTAACGATGTTGCATTCAACCGGACTATAACACATCTAGGAGGAGACACAACAAAAACAGTTTTAACGCAACGCTATGAAAGACACCATGTAAACTTTTTTTCAATTATAAGTCAAAAATATTATTCATTGCACTTTATATAGGCTACTATTCATGGTTTGAAACTTTCGTGGATATTTGAAAGTTAAAGTCGGGTTTATGTAAAACAAAGAGGAAGCAGTTCTACGTAGTTGCCCCCTGAAATTCACTTCTATTCATTGTTTATTAGACAGGGCAACAGCCAAGTTGTCAGTTTCGTACAAATATATTTGAAATTGAAAGTAGGTACTCCAAACTACACCATTTTTAAGATAAAAAATTAATCGGTCACCGGCAGCTTTGAACAATAATGATAGTATGACTTTACAAGAACTGACATTCTTCAAAAGCATGTGATACTGAACTTGTAAAATGTACATGTGGCAACACAGACCACGTGGGTGGGTGCAGTGTTCTCGCTTTCCTCAGATTGTTTCTCATTCTCATTTCCATTTCCGTAAAACGGTTCCGGTTACAAATTAGTACTAGCCTCTTCCAACACGTGTGATGCTGTAGTGTGCTCGAAAAAATGCTGGGAGTTGTGAATTTCCTTGTAATTGTTAATTTGCGCAATTATTCAACAATGAATAGAAGTGAAAACTTAATATATTTTGGAAAATTTAGGAAACTCAGTTTACAAGAACAGATTATTGCTATACAGAAGGGAAGGCCAACCCCAACACTACTTGGTCTTACATGTATGCATGTAGGCTAATTTGTAGTATGTTTCATTCAAGAAGGTGTCATTTCGTGCTGTTAACTTCTTTCCTCCTCTTAAGAAATATGCAGGAGCCGCCACTGTCTTCTAGGAAGATCAACGCCGGGTTCTTCTACTTTTTTCAATGTTTACATTCCTGATTTGTATTGAGTTGCTGATAATATAAAAGATTTGCACTTCTACACTCGTCTGTCACACGACGCCGCGTTCGTATCTCATTAAAAATTCATTTTAAAACATCATCACAGTGACATCCTTTTCATGTAGAGGAAAGTTGTAGACTGATGATACTAAAACCACAGTCTAGTACAGTGATGTCAAAGCAAGCACATTTTTCTGACCTTGACGTCGTGCGCGGGCAGCAAGCGCAAAGTATGGAAAGAGGAAAGGTTGTGTATATGAATAAGCAGCCTGTTGGATTAAGAAAACAGTGGTGCACAAACTTCAAACGGAACGTGACATTTTATGTCGTTATTTTTATATGGCTGCTTTCTGTTTGATATTATCTATATTGTCTGTAAAACAAAAGTACTAACACTGATTTCTTAATATTGCACTTGTGTTTTAAATGTTAGTAACATAATAGAGAGTTAAGAAGGAATATTCACTTAAATTCCATAGTAGTATAATATTATGCTGTATTAAGTGAATGAAACACATCATTCATAAAAAAAAGTGATATTCCAAAGAAAGAGATTGAGTATGACATGATAAGTTGGAATTTATATTGATGGTATCTTTAGCCTTACAAAAGTAATCAATAAACTAATAAAACAATATTACAGTACAAAGCGAAGTTACTTAGGTACTGTATATGTTTTAAGTGTAACTAATATTACATAACAAAACTGTTAACGCATTATGCTTTTAAGGTGATATTAATTGTGAGCAACTTTCTATCACCAGAATATTAAATTATTTTCTCGAAATCTGCTGAAGCTATAGAGCTGACATTTTTACAACACTTGGGCACGCATCTTCTGCTTATGATGTAACAGTAGTTGCTTTGTTAATTAATTTCCTTACAAACAATTTCCATGCAAATATTTTCAAAATTTTCAATACATTATTTTCAGTAATACGTATATACGGTATATTAAATTTACGAAAACATTCTGTAAGGCTAATAAATAAATAGGCCTATATATGAAAATTTCACTTTTCTATAAGAAAAGTTGAGAAAATATTTCTTTTCAATAAAAAAAATCAAACTTGTGAAAAATGAGCATTAAAATTAGAACTTACATTCTTATAATGCACTTATACTTTTCAGGCAACTCTAAAAATTAACATGGATACAGTTTTAATAAGTTTTCTTTCCTTTATCTATTGAATCAGTGTTGGCCAACCCTGAATATAGCTCGACCAAGCGGCATATACTACCTCTTTCTTCTATCTCTTTCCCTTCAGCTGTAAAGCGCTCAGGCTTTTCTGAGCTCTAAAGAGCGCGCTTGCTCCTGCGGGCATCAATTGATATGTCTGGTCTAGTATATACAGTCACGAAGCTTGAGTTGTGAGGGTGCTAGGAACAATAGAGTGCCGGCACTATTTCTCATTGTCTGTAATGAGACGATATTAGCGTTCCTAGTGGTTAGCAACTATCTATGGATGCATATTTACTACGTATTGAGCTTCGTGACTGTATATACTAGACTGTGCTAAAACCTAAAACTGGCATGCGTCTCTCACAACTAGAAATGCCTTAAATTAGCAATGTTGCCAATCTGGGTAGTCTGATGAATCATTAGTAATCTATGGTTAAGGCGGTCGGAGCGTGTTTTTAAAACATTCCTATGCATCTCACACAAAGTTCAAAGACACCAGTTAGTCGTTTAGTCATCCATTTCGTCAGACCGCCACAGACATATGTTTCGCAAGTCGACAAATCAAGAGAAACTGCATATCCTGAAGCAATTTCACTGTCGTACAAGTACAATGCTCACACGAACCACACAGTACATCATATAAACTTCGATCGATCTTCTAGGAACCGTTGTGCACGAAGACAGGGATCTACATTAACCGCACTGAAGCTCCCTAATTTCCATTTACACAACCTTAAGAGACCAACAACCGTACCCGTTTCTCATACACAGAAACGTTGTCTTATTTAACTCTGAATTGTAATTGTTTAAAACTCTAGAATTACAATGTAGCTAAACACATCTACATTTCGCTATTATTATTATTATTATTATTATTATTATTATTATTATTATTATTATTATTATTCTTGCTTTTTATCGATGACATTTGTATGCCCATCTGTTCCCATTATCTTCTCTTTGCCGATGATTTAAAAATATTTAGGAAAATTAATAGTCTTGCTGATTGTCATTTACTTCAAAACAATATACATGCCATTCAACGTTGGTCTGATCATAACGGTATGAAAATTAATATTTCTAAAACATGCGTTATCTCTTTCTCTAGGAAGACAACTACATTAAAGTTCAACTATTCGCTATCGAATGCCGTCATAACCAGGAAGGACTGTATTAAGGATCTCGGTATATATCTTGATTCTAAATTGTACTTTCATGACCATATTGTTCATTTATTTAATCATTCACTAAGAATGCTTGGTCTCATTAGGTCTATTACTTATTCCTTTTCCTCTCCTGAGATAATTTGTAGAAACAAAAGCCGCCCTAAATAAGGGTTCAATAGATCGGCCTACTAATCAATTCATAAAGAATAATAAGTAAACAAAACAATTTTGTGACACTTGGAAAGAAAAAGGAAAAGCATTAAGATAAGAAAACGTAGCAAATCATTTACAATAAAAATTTTGTTGGGTACAAATGATTACTAATTATAGCTAAGGATGATTTTAACACGTGAGATCCTATGGCATCAATCGTTGCATCAGAAATTTTATATTGTTTAAGTTGATTTAAAGTTTCACGTGGGATCGTGCCACGGGCACCGAACATGAGCCCAAAAACTGTCCAATGTGTGATGTGGTATTGTGCTCCAAGATGCTGACAACAAGGCTCATATATGACTTGTTTTTCACGACACACCTCTTGTGGCTGTTGCTCATGCATCTCTAAACGGATTGTGGGATCAAGAATGACACCCTTATCCTTCTGCCGATCAATTAGAGTATGATGATATCAGCCCGTCCAGTAGAGCCATCAGAAGAGAGACAACCAACCTCCTCATAAACCTCATAAGAAGCATTCTGACGGATTGAAGCTGCGATGAGAGAACGAACCGTATTATGTCTGTTGATTCGGAGTAATTCTCCATGATGGCAGAAACCCAAGACGTGAGGAAGCGTTTCTTGCTCGTCGCATCTTCTGCAACGGGTTGAGTCAAGAGTTCTAGCAGGGAGAGTACGTACAGGTATTGTATTACAGTTCATCTTAATAGCTTGCGTCTACTGACTGCTCGAAAGTCCCTTTTTGGTTGAGATCCACGAATTACCTTTCTTCCAGTGGGAATAGAAAACAACTCCCAAACCTTTACTTTTCAATTTGCTCCATTGATGAAAAGAATCTTCACGCAATGCTTTTCTTAGTTTTTGAGAAGAAATACGTTCAGAGAAATCGAAGGTAATTGGTAATTGTTTGATGCAATGTTCAATTTCGTTTGGAAGATTTCGAGTGGCTGCTACATGAGGGTTGTCAACGTGTAAAAGTCTTTGACAAATATTTAAGTGCTGAAGGTAAGCTTCCCACTGGGCTTTAAATACTCCTAAACCTCGCAATCTTCTTGGTGCATACAACATAGCATCCAGGGTGTCAGTAGGAATGTTAATTATTTCCTTAACAGCGCTGCGAATTAATTTGTCAATATCAGATAGAAATTTCACTTTAAGATCTTTTAAAGGAGCACATTGGAAGGGGTAAACCAACTACTTACATTATATTATGCTTTAGTAAGGTCTAAGTTAGAAGATGCATCTGTTGCGTGGAACTCTATTACTTCTACTGATTCGGGTAAACTAGAAAATATCCAAAGAAAATTCATTTCCCTTTGTGCGTTCAGATTCGTACCCACCTCCTTTTCTTCAAAATATGAACTATCTAGTAAATATTTTAACTGTGCCAGTCTGTATTCGAGACGTCAGGATATTGATTACACTTTCTTTAATAGTGCTATTAATGGTGTCATTGATTGTGATTCTTTTATACATAAAACCTACCTTAGAATTTCCGTGAAAGGTTTTCGTGGTCAAAGAATTTTCTTCACTAAATTATTTAAATCCCTTTCTCCAATAGCCAGGTGTATTAAAAGTGCTAATTTGCAAGATCAGATTTGATTTTACTTGTTATTTAATATATTTTATTATTTGTTAGATATTGCCATTTATTTGTTGTATTTGGTGAATGATTAATGTTGATTGATTGTATTTCATCTCACTGCCATTTTCTGTCATTCATCTCATAATCATTTGTTCTGTTTTGTTTTGTTTGTTATTTTGTGCTAAACTGTAATTGGTCTTGTGCTGTTGTTATGCACATTAATATTCGAAATAAATAAATAAAAATTATTATTATTATTATTATTATATTGTTTTCTTTTTGATGTTATTTATATTTAGAGGAACGTAGGTTAAGGGTGTTTGAGAATAAGGCGCTTAGGAAAATATTTGGGGCTAAGAGGGATGAAGTTACAGGAGAATGGAGAAAGTTACACAACGCAGAACTTCACGCATTGTATTCTTCACCTGACATAATTAGGAACATTAAATCCAGACGTTTGCGATGGGCAGGGCATGTAGCATGTATGGGCGAATCCAGGAATGCATATAGATTGTTAGTCGGGAGACCGGAGGGAAAAATACCTTTGGGGAGGCCGAGACGTAGATGGGAGGATAATATTAAAAATGGATTTGAGGGAGGTGGGATATGATGATAGAGACTGGATTAATCTTGCACAGGATAGGGACCGATGGCGGGCTTATGTGAGGGCGGCAATAAACCTTCGGGTTCCTTAAAAGACATTTGTAAGTAAGTATGTATTTTATACTGGTTGATTGGAAGCGAGGCCTTATGGCAGTGGTCGTCAGCACTCGCTGAAATGTGCAATGGGTAAGCGGTGCCGTCCCGTGTGCACCGTTGTGCAGCAGGAAGAGGTAGAGAGCATACACGCTAGCAGCTACGAGTGCACCATAGTGCAGTGTGTTCTCCGCGGGTAAGAGATGCTAGCCCCAGGGTGCTCTGTGCTGACGACCCCCTGCCTTATGGCCTTAACTCTGCCAGTACCAGTAAAAATAAATCAAATAAATAAACAAACACAGCAAAACCTCGTTAATCCGGACTAATTGGGGGTATAAGTTGATTGGTTTAAGGAAAGTCCAGATTAACTGAAATAACCTAAAAGAATAGTAGAAAGTGCATTAAAATTCCGTTTATAGCAACAAAACACGTTTATTATGGTGTATTTAAAGGGCATAGGCCTAACTGCACTATACAGTACAGTAAAATGTGTAATCGATAGTAATATTTGTTTGTATAGTTTAATTACTTTAATGCAAACTTGATAGATTGTCTTTATTTTTAATACTGTAGGTGCAATACTGTAATTCCATAGTTCTAATGTATAAAACTAAGTCTTAAAACAAGGTTCTTTAATTTTTCCAAACTCATCGTCCTTTTTTTTTCCTGTTCGGATTAAGCGAAGTCCGACTTATTGGGGTCCGGATTAACGAGGTTTTACTGTAATTTAAGTTGTAGGAAATGTCATCCTAGTATATCAGTCTTTAAATGACAATTAAATCTTTAGTATGTCTTCCTCCGGGAAAGAAGTAAAGCTGTAGGCCCCGTGTCGTAGATTTACGACATGTAATATAATTCTGTCCCTGATAGAGAGTACTACGAAAATTTTATTTAATTTGTCATTTCTCGCCTAAGTTCATTAATTTAGACTCTGAATAACCTCTAAACACACAAACATTTCGCTTATTATTATTATTAGACCCTAATGTTATTATTATTATTATTATTATTATTATTATTATTATTATTATTATTATTATTATTATTATTATTATTGACGTGAATGTATTAGGAGAAAATCCACAAACGATTAGGGAAAACACAGGAATTTTACTTGAAGCAAGTATAGAGATAGGTTTGGAAGTAAATTCCGAAAAGACAAAGTATATGATTATGTCTCGTGACCAGAATATTGTACGAAATGGAAATATAAAAATTGGAAATTTATCTTTTGACGAGGTGGAAAAATTCAAATACCTGGGAGCAACAGTAACAAATATAAATGATACTCGGGAGGAAATTAAACACAGAATAAATATGGGAAATGCCTGTTATTATTCGGTTGAGAAGCTTTTATCATCCAGTCTGCTGTCAAAAAATCTGAAAGTTAGAATTTATAAAACAATTATATTACCGGTTGTTCTTTATGGTTGTGAAACTTGGACTCTCACTTTGAGAGAGGAACATAGGTTAAGGGTGTTTGAGAATAAGGTGCTTAGGAAAATATTTGGGGCTAAGAGGGATGAAGTTATAGGAGAATGGAGAAAGTTACACAACGCAGAACTACACGCATTGTATTCTTCACCTGACATAATTAGGAACATTAAATCCAGACGTTTGAGATGGGCAGGACATGTAGCACGTATGGGCGAATCCAGAAATGCATATAGAGTGTTAGTTGGGAGGCCGAGATGTAGATGGGAAGATAATATTAAAATGGATTTGAGGGAGGTGGGATATGGTGATAGAGACTTGATTAATCTTGCTCAGTATAGGGACCAATGGCGGGCTTATGTGAGGGCGGGAATGAACCTCCGGGTTCCTTAAAAGCCAGTATGTAAGTATTATTATTATTATTATTATTATTATTATTATTATTATTATTATTATTATTACCTTATAGATTTTTACCAAATTCCGATTATAACTATGAGATTAATTGCAAATATTTCAATTGCGGTAGTTTGTTTACCAGACGTCAGGATCTTGATTATTTATTTATTTGTAAAGTCATTAAGGGTGATATTGATTGTGAATCATTCATAAGCAATATCAGTCTTCGTATTCCTGCTAATGGTTTAAGATTTCATTAAATGTTTTATAATAGGAATTCTGAAACTCTCTCTCCGGTCTGCAGATGTCAGTATTAAATATGCTAATTTGCATGGATTGAACTTGTATCCATTTAATGTGTAGTATATCTTTTGAGTTTTTATGTCAGTTTTATTAATTTATGCCATTTGTTAAGATATGTATCATACTATTCTTGTCAATTGGATATCTTTACAATATTACTTATATTATTCCAGTCTTCATTTATTTGATTTCATTAATTCATTTGTAATTCATTCTATTCAATTGCCATTATTTTAATTATCTCACTGAACTAATTTTAATAATTATTTGTGCTATTTATTTTGTTGCATTTGGTCAATTGATTACTGTAGACTATTATATTGATTGTGTTTCATCTCACTGCCATTTTCTATCATTCATTCTCATCATTATTTGTTGTTTTGTTTTGTATATCGTGCTGAACTGTAATTGGCCTTGTGCTGTTGTTTTGCACGTTAACATTCTAAATAAATAAATAAAATATTATTATTATTATTATTATTATTATTATTATTATTATTATTATTATTATTATTATTATAAATCGCTGTTAAATAAAATTACTACTACTGACAGAGCGATATGTCGGAGTTCCATATGCACGTAGGCCTATGAAATAACCGCGCGCGGCAGACGGTACATCACAACGGCTCGCTGGCTCTCACCTGTTAGCATTTCGGCAGCGCAATCAGTCCACGGCTCGTTGACAGCAGCGGCGGCACCACACTCGCAAACTCTCACTGACTCCGTGCCTCGCCGTTCAGTGACAACCACAGAACTGGGTCAGCAGGTACAAGAGGGCCAGCTTCTCATCCTCCCCACCTCCTCCATCACTTTCAGTTTCAACCGCGTCTGACACACGATGGCAATGAACAGTGACCAGTCTCTTGCTGGACCGTCCCGTCCGACTACAATCACATCTGGATTTCAAGCTTAAGGTCACACACGTTGATACAAGTACCGTTGCATGTATTAGTATTGGAGTCTGTACCCAAGACTCCAGCTCCTTTTATAATAACTATTTAGTTTGTATGACGTCATTTCATTTTCGGCCAATGAAGTGTAGCCTAATGAAATTTTGAATTCCAACCAATCATAGTCATACTTCGCGATAATTTCTGCAGCTCGATTTATCACTATCAATTTATCGCATGGTCGTTCGTTTGTTTAGTCAGTGTCGCCAACTGTTTCCACGTAAATCGAAGAGCATGAATCCATTGTACTAAAAATAAAATTCGAAAATCTACTTCCACATCTACATCTACATCTTCTAATTTATTTAATTAGAATTAGAGTCTGGCTGGGCGGAAGAGAAGGCCTACTGGCCTTAGCTCTGCCAGATGAAATAAATAATTATTAAATTATTATTATTAATTCCATTTCCATTGTATCTAAAGAAAATGACATTCCTTCATAACAATTATTTATTTAATTAATATATTAATCAGGTTATTTGTAATTATACAGGGACATCATTTTATTTTTACTAACATTTTTAATATTAATCTGGCTATACCTTTAGAGAACACCGTTTGCTACCCGCTTCCACGTCTGTAGTTCGATGATACTGGCGTAAAACACAAACAAATCACTTTACTAGATATAGGAGGGAAGAAAAGTAGTTCATCCATTTACGTAAACTAGGAAATATCGCGATTTTGAGTTTGATCATTTTCATTAGGTTTTCGTTTAATCAAAATACAGTACTGTATTAAGAATAAGTGTTTTTACTCACGAACTGAGTTATCCATGCGAATATATTCATTATGCAGTGTATATTATACTGTCTACAGCACATTAGCATACAATATAGAGAATGAAGTTAAATTGAAAAATAATCATGATATGGATATTTAAACACATTTTTTAAAATGGTGGCTGTTCATTTCGATACAGGCTTCAGTTCTTTTGTGCATATTATCGCATTATAGACTATTGCATCTAATTCCAATTGCCAGTTTCGTCCTTCGTACTAGTAACTCATGTCGAAATAATTCTGTACTTACTCTTACCTTACCTTACGTACTGTAAATTCAATCTTCACTTCTGCCCGACCCGCACAGATAAAATTACTCAGACAGGCTATCTACTGTCCGTCCAAGTGGTTATGCCGCAGGATCGTAGAAAGGGGGGAAATCACGTGACAGTTAAATACTTAATGAAGTCCTTTTATTTAAATTATTTTAAACAGTTGTATAATATTACGTAAACGTCCAATTCCTAACAGAAATTAATGTTTTCAGAAAAGAGCTAAGACAGCCCAGCTCTTACAGAGGGGCGAGCAGAAGCAGGTGGGGGAAATCAAGATGCGACGTAGGCAAACGGACAGTACCTGTGCGAAAATATGATTCGATATTGAAAGCTCTTTCGTCACTGGAAAACGCGAACATATTTCTGGAACGTACTATACTCACTAACTCAGTACTGCACACGCGGCCTCGGTCCTGTGTGGAGAACGATTTGAAGTTTACTAGTAGAGAGGGTGGGAGTGAAGTACATTCAAAAACTCAGGTACAATAAAAATTGAAGTAAAAATAAAATGATGTCCCTGTACTATAAAATGTTTAAATTAAATTATGATTTCAGCAGATAATGAAAAAAGTTGGGAACTTCTGATTTGGAATACGAGTGTGCCGCGGGATTTTAAATTACACTTTTATTGTGCCACATGTTGAAAAAAGTTGAAAACCTTTGCACTATACGATATGTGTCAGAGAAAGAACAATTATTTGTATACATCTGAAATGTGGTTAGTGTAATATATTATTAGTTAGAGTTGTATGGAGTGCAGACAGATAGGAACTGGCCACCATACCCATTATCTCCTGACTTAGTTGCCTCATGAGTGATGCTTTTTTTTTTTTTGTTATCACTTTGGAAGTTGAAATCTGTTTTCTATCAACATTTTTTGTGACACAGACTCCACAAGAAGATGATGACCACTCATTTTCACACCCAAAGAGAATACAGATATAACAATATAATTTGTCCATCTCTGTGGAGTAACGGTTAGAATGCCTGACCGTGAAACGAGCGGGTCCGGTTTTAAATCCTGGTTGGGACAAGTTACCTAGTTGAGGTTGTTCCTGGATTTTCCCTCAACCAATTAAGAGCAAATGCTAGGTAATTTTCGGCGCTGGACCTCGGACTCATTTCGCTGCCATTATCACCTTCATCTCATTCAGAAGCTAGATAATCACAGCAGTTGATAAAGCGTCGTAAAATAACCAATTAGAAACAATATAATTTGTCTCAGAGCACCCTGTTAGTCAAGAACACTTCTTATACCATGACAATTTAAATTTCTAGTATGTCTTCATCCGTTATTTTAATCCGTAAGTATGGTGTCGATCTTCTATCTTTGTAAGCACTTTTTGTTTCATACGTCCAACCTCAATGTTCTCTCAGTATGATCCATTTTATCAAAATTAATACAACACACACTTTTGATTGAACTAACACTCATCAACGAAAAGCATTTACAGAACATCATACAACGCAACGTATTGTTGTGAATGTAAGGCTAGCCACGTTTCGTACCGAGATGTAGCGAATCGATTCCCCTTCCCGGTTCTCCCTCAAGCTTGCGAGTCAAGGTCGTAGCCATGCCTTTAGAGGATTCTTCCACAAGCCTCGCACTGAACTCTGCATTCTGGAATGACTGCCAACAGTGACCTTAATAAATGGAAGGATCGGAGTGAAACAAAGTGTTACGATACATGGGTATTACCAACTTATGGGCCTATTGTTACTAGGTATAACTCAATTTTTTTTGGGTAGGCTAACACTAAAAAACCTCTTAAGAGCATCACCAATGCTCAATCATCAAGGAAAACCTCTGGAATGCGACTATCTGCTTCACACATCATAAAATATAATGTAAAGAAGTATTTTAATTCATTCGATTTATTTTATTATAAATAATTCACAGTGAAACATTTATATTTATAAGTTTTAATCGTTAAAAAGAAAAGATAATTTATAATCACTGTAGTTTTATAAAGGCTGGTCGCGTCAGTATATTCACTACACGGTTGCTGCAATGAACGATTGAGGCGCTGGGTGCAATAACAGCATAACTCTACTTAAGTTGTTATTTCGGCGATGCCATTTTCATAATCTTCCATGTCTTCTCTATCGACTGCAAAAGTTGTATTTCATTTCGTTGACCCTAAATGGCAGGAGAGTTGATTATGTGAAGTGCTGTGCTGAGTCATAAGACTCATAAGGTTCAAAATTTGCAATACAAAAATAAATATGTTGCTCTCATGTTTTATACATCAGGGTCTTTGGCAGAATCATGTACTTGCAATACTGTTTTTCAGCCATTCTGTTTTTCAGGACATAATATACCACGAAAGGAAGAGCTTAATCTAAAATATCCCCCTCGTTCTGCTTAAAATTTTCTGTAGTAATGCCACGAGAGATCTGAGATTTATCTGGGAAATCTCAGACCTCGAGTGACATTTATTAGGACTATTTCGTAAATAAAATAAAAATATAAATAACATATTCCTAAAATTCGATGAAAAAATGTTAATAATTGTATATTTACGAATAGGCTACCTAAACAATTAGGGAAAACACAGGAATTTTACTGGAAGCAAGCAAAGAGATAGGTTTGGAAGTAAATCCCGAAAAGACAAAGTATATGATTATGTACGAAATGGAAATATAAAAATTTTAAATTTATCTTTTGAAGAGATGGAGAAGTTCAAATATCTTGGAGCAACAGTAACAAATATAAATGATATTCGGGAGGAAATTAAACACAGCATAAATATGGGAAATGCCTGTTATTATTCGGTTGAGAAGCTTTTATCATCCAGTCTGCTGGCAAAAAATCTGAAAGTTAGAATTCATAAAACAGTTATATTACCGGTTGTTCTTTATGGTTGTGAAACTTGGACTCTCACTTTGAGAGAGGAACATAGGTTAAGGGTGTTTGAGAATAAGGTGCTTAGGAAAATATTTGGAGCTAAGAGGGATGAAGTTACAGGAGAATGGAGAAAGTTACACAACGCAGAACTGCACGCGTTGTATTCTTCACCTGACATAATTAGGAACATTAAATCCAGACGTTTGAGATGGGCAGGGCATGTAGCACGTATGGGCGAATCCAGAAATGCATATAGAGTGTTAGTTGGGAGGCCGGAGGGAAAAAGACCTTTGGGAAGGCCGAGACGTAGATGGGAGGATAATATTAAAATGGATTTGAGGGAGGTGGGATATGATGATAGAGAATGGGTTAATCTTGCTCATGATAGGGACCAATGGCGGGCTTATGTGAGGGCGGCAATGAACCTCCGGGTTCCGTAAAAGTCAGTAAGTAAGTAACCTATTCAGACATTGTGAAGTTGAAATAGATGAATATCGATTATTGCAATAAAGAAATTCGATGTTATTATTCAGCAATGCCAATTGTTTTATTTCATTCACAAAATACAAATTTTATAGGCTACAATTATAGGTTAAATTACCTGTGCGAGCAAGACCAATGTCAGCTGTGCCTTATTTCGACAGTTACTCAGTGCTACAAGAAAACATTTTTATAGCTCGACAAACACATTCTCGCTGTAGTGTGTACGGAACTAAAGCTTCATCGCGTATGCGTGCAATCTGGGAAGAATATTGAAAGAATTAAGTTTAAAAGATACGTTCAATTAAGATCATAAAGATTTTGTGTCTACATAATGCGCCGTTTTGAACGTCGTCTTCACTGCGTAAATATATTAATTAATACTAAATATCAATCTTGCATTCATTGCTTTAAAGTTGAAAGAAAAGTTTAACCGTGTAGTTGCATCTTAATGTATTCATGATCATCAATTTACGAGGAAACAGTTGGCGACAACGACTAAACAAAAGAACGACCATGCGATAAATTTATAGCGATAAATCTAGCTGCAAAAATTATCGCAAAGTGTGACTGTGATTGATTGGAATTCAAAATTTCATTACACTTCATTGGTCGAAAATGGAATGACGTCATATAAACGAAATAGTTAAAGAAAAATGATATTATTTCTTTACTCAAATTCTTGAAATCAGAAAATATATGTTCACTTCAAAATATTCTGGATTCTGAAGCAGTGTTGGATGAAAATCATTCTGAAAGTGAAATTAGTGATCATGAATAAGAATATTTGATGAAGGATGGGTGGAGCAGAGAAACATTCTCTTCGGCACCGGGAGCCGAACACGGGTTTTCAGCTCTAAGTGCTGACGCTTTATCCACTAAGCCACACCGGATTCCATTTCCGATGCCGGAATGAATCGCCTCAGTTTAAGCTCCACCTCTTAGTTTCCCTTTAGTGCCAACCCTCATGCACTGTGTCACAGATGTGTGACAGTGGCACAATGCCCAACACACTAAGTGCAGATGTGCACTCATTACGAGTGACTAAGTGGCCGGGATCCGACGAAATGAGCGCCGTCTTAAATCATTAAGTGATTATATACGCATATCATATTATTGTAAAGTACCGAAAAGTACATATGATATTTCCGTGCAGGAATTCTACGTTATCATATGATGAAGGATGGGTTGAGCAGAGAAAAATTCTCTCTGGCACCGGGACCCGAATCTGGGTTTTCACCTCTACGTGCTGACGCTTTATCCACTAAGCCACACCGGATTCCAGTTCCGATGCCGGATTGAATCGTCTCAGTTTAAGTTTCTTCATCATATGAAAACGCAGAATTCTTGTACGGAAATATGTGTACTTCGGTATGTTACAATAATAAGAATAATATTTGGTATTATAATAGAGGAGTTTTCATCTGTATCATAGTTTCAGAACTGATTTTCTTAATATAACTTCTGTTTTTCTTATTAGAAATTTAAAACAAATGTTATTTTGTTTCTACAGTATATTTCCATAAAGTTCTATCCCCGCTTGGGCTGATTACCTGGTTGGGTTTTTTCCGAGGTTTTCCCCAACCGTAATGTGAATGCAAGGTAATCTATGGCGAATCCTCGGCCTCATCTCGCCAAAATATCATCTCGCTACCACCAATCACATCGACGCAAAATAATCTAGTAGTTGATACAGTGTCGTTAACCAACTAAAATAAACAAATATTTCCATAAAAACATAAGGACTTATTGGCTAAAAATTCTTATTTTGTATTACTTTGATAAGCTGAAGCCGTAATGTACTATTGCTTCTTATTATTCATCAAAGTGAAATAACACTTTTCTACTGGTTTTAATAACTATAGTCCCGTCGCTCTAATTTCCGGCAACCAATCGCGTTGCTACATTTAAACGTGTGCGTCTTGTGATTCGCTGATGAAGACGTTATTCATTTCTCAAGGCTCGATAAATACTTAATATAATCTCCCGCCATTTTGGCTCTTTCGTTGGCGTTCGCAGAAAGCACACGAAGACGTTCTTTGCCGCTCAATTATTTGCTGAATTACAGTGCGTTTGATTTATTATCATAGGAGCTACGACCTGATAATGTTTAACGGTGTGGCAAGTAGATTCCTCATATGGTAGCTCGGCAACGAAAGAACAAAAATGGCGAACGATACTACCTACATAGACGTAAGCAAAGAGGAAGGGTCACGCCGGGAATAACAGCGTCGCGACTATAGGTATTCTAATTTAAGAAGTCTCAGGCTTCCTATGGAATAACGACTTAAGTTTTTTATACTTCATTTAAAAATGGATTTAAATTATAATTTATATTGGATTTGAATCATTTATCCAAATTAAAATAGTGTATAGAACAAATTATACGAGTTTATATACCTTTAAAATTTATACATTGCTCTAAAAGTTTGACATTGTCTTTCTCAAAACACAGGTTTTCAACTTACGCTGTTATTGCACCCAGAACCTCAATTTACACTGACCCTAATATGAAATGTCAACAACTTCAATATCGGGTGATGAAACCTCTTGTTGTACAAAGAAGCTTAAGGTATCAGCAGTTTACAGCACAATAATAATAATAATAATAATAATAATAATAATAATAATAATAATAATAATAATAATATCATATACAGGTTAGGATTGAAAACAAATATTCAGAATGGATAAATCAAGGAGTGAGACAGGGTTGTAGTTTATCTCCTCTATTATTTATAATATACATGAATCACATTATTAAGGAATGGAGATTGAAACCACATGGAAGTATACCGATAAGTCGTTTGTCCCAAATAGATACCTTATTATTTGCTGATGATATTGTGTTTGTGGCAACTTCAGAAGATAATTTACAACGTTTGGTTTACAACTTTAATCAAATGGCAGAAAGTTTCAATATGGAAATTTCAACTGACAAATCTAAAGTGATGGCTTTTTTAGGAAAGGAACCAGTCCGTAGCAAAATATGCATCAATAATAAGATCATCGAACAAGTCAAAAATTTTGGTTATCTCGGTTACCAAATTTCATATGAAGAAGAAAAGGATTTGAATGAGAAAATTATTAAATTCAACAGAGCAATGGGGATAATTAATCAGATATTCAAACCAACCTTAGTACAAAAACACACGCGCACCAGAATTTATAAAACATTGGCCAGACTATACTCTGTTTTGGTAGTGAAGCTTGGACGATTCGTAATATTGATTCACAAAGATTAACGGCGGCAGAAATGAGATTTATGCGTCGTACAGGGGGATACACGAGAATGGATCACATTAGAAATTTTGACATTATGAAAGAACTGCAGATTGAACCGATTACGTAATACCTATAGAAATACAGACAAAACTGGAGATCACATATCATCAGAATGCCTCGTTCTAGAATTCCACGCCAAATTTTAAATTACCATCCTGTGGGCAAGAGATCCTTGGGCAGACCGTTCAAGCGTTGGCAAGAGACCGTAACGGGCCACTAGGCCCAATACATGCAAGGATGATTAATAATAATAATAATAATAATAATAATAATAAATATATTATTACTGTTATTATATTATTAGTATTATTTTACTATTATTATTATTATTATTATTATTATTATTATTATTATTATTATTATTACTGTTTAACGGCTAAACTATAGAAATTTGAAGGCGCCTATGAATTCAGATAAGATGGTAATGCTGAACTGTCTAGTAGGAAGGGGCTCTTGAGGAAGATGTCGTGACCTACAGAAAGTGTTGACGGCATTTACAGGACTAGCTGAAGAAACCCCCATCGCCTGAGGGTCGGAATTAACGGCTCGACTCTAGTAGGCAAGTGTGAAATGCCGCATGTTTGTTTACTTGATGTGTCCTTTATTACGCAGTCCATAGAAACAAGTTTTCACCAACTGCGTTATAAAAAGTGTTTACTGCATGTTACGCGATTTGGTTTTAAACGTATTTGCATCTGTGTGGAAAACATCTTGTTATGAATATTTGTGCTAAATGCGGCACACACACACACACACACACACACACACACACACACGCACACACATATGAAGAGTTTTTGAGAATGGAAGGATCTGTATTTTTAATTGCTTTTTCATAATTAACATGAACTGCTGCCAGAAGTCAAAAGGAGGATAGAATGGCAAAGAAAGCTTTAAATAGAAAAAGCATCTTCTGCAGACCTTTAGGAAAAAAACTAAGGAAGAGACTAGTGAAGTGCTTCGCATGAAGTAAGGCATTGTATGAGGCAAAAACGTGGACATCACGATGAATTGAAGAGAAACTACTACAAGAATTTAAATGCGGATATGGAGAAGAATGAAACGTGTGGAATGGACAGACAATAAGAAATGAAGCTTTAATAGAAAGAATGGATGAAGAAAGAATAGGATGACCAGACGTCCTCTTTTATCCGGACATGTCCTCTTTTTTAGGTTTTTATCCGGGGTCCAGGCGGATTTTTAAAAAATCAAGAAATGTCCTCCTTTTCGTAACTTCTATGTCTGATATTTTGAAATTATCTGATTTGACGCCTTTTTCAAGTAATTTTCCAGTGGGTGGCAGCAGCATCGACGGAATATACTCTTTGCCAACGGTCATAACTCTCTTTGCTCCTCCTTTTGATGATATAATAATAATAATAATAATAATAATAATAATAATAATAATAATAATAATAAATACGTACGTACATACATACATACATACATACATACATACATACATACATACATACATACATACATACATACATATATACATACTTACTTACTTACTTACTGGCTTTTAAAGAACCCGTAGGTTCATTGCCGCCCTCACATAAGCCCGCCATTGGTCCCTATCCTGAGCAAGATTAATCCAGTCTCTACCATCATATCCTACCTCCCTCAAATCCATTTTAATATTATCTTCCCATCTACGTCTCGGCCTCCCCAAAGGTCTTTTTCCCTCCGGCCTCCCAACTAACACTCTATATGCATTTCTGGATTCTCCCTTACGTGCTACATGTCCTGCCCATCTCAAACGTCTGGAATAATAATAATAATAATAATAATAATAATAATAATAATAATAATAATAATAATAATAATAATTCCCTTCGCTTTCATAATATGTAGCTAACTGTAAAATCATTTTATATTATTAAGTTTTATCATAAGTATACTATATTGAAATAGATATTGTTTCACTGTGAATTTCCTCTTCTTACAAATGATTCTTCTTATTCTCGTATGAAAGGTACATATTGACGTCATACTTAAATAAGATCAACTTTGACTATTCAGTGCCACTTAACTGTATATAGATATTGACATAATTTTAAATGCAATATAGGTCTAAGCATAATAATACAAATAGATATTTTCTGTCCTCTTTAGATCCCTTGACTTTCATATGTAGCTAACTGTAAAATCATCATTATTCAGTTTTATCATAATTATTTTGTAATAAAATATATAGTAACATACTTTAAGAATGATATAGTCACAGTCTACTATATAGTCACGAAGCTTGAGTTTTGAGGGTGCTAGAAACAATAGACAGTGACGGTTCTATTTTGCATTGCCTGTAATGAGGCGATATTAGCGATCCTAGTGGTGAGCAACTATCTAATGTTTGCATATTTAGTACGTATTGAGCTTCGCGACTGTATATACTAGACTGTGATATAGTCTAAGCCTAAATCTGTACTGTATATTGACGTAATTTAAAATATAATATAGACCTAGGCCTAAATCAAAGTAGGCTACATATTTTCTGTTCTCTTTTTTCGAACAATGTTATCCTTTTTGAAGCTCTGTGTCCTCTTTTTTATCGATGTGAATCTGGTCAGTGTAAGAAATAATGATGCTTAAACTGATCATGAAGAAAATAAGAAATTGGTTGGGTCATTGTCTGAGAAGAAACTGCTTACTGAAGGACGGAGGAAGGAATGGTGGGAGAAAATACGACATGATAGACGACATTAAGATACATGGATCATATGCGGAGATGAAGAGGAAGGCAGATATTACGGAAGATTGGAGAATGCTGGGTTTGTAGTAAAGGAACTGTCCTTCGGCAGAAAACTATGAATGAATTAATAATTAGATAACTTAATGAGATCGTATATTCCGGTACCAGCAGTTATAGCTATATGTACGAGTAAATCTAATGCATTATACTCGTACTATGTCCTGAATCATAGAACGCAGTTGGATACTCGGAAGTTGTACGGAATGGGCGGCACGAGATGTTGAGTTGGCTTCAGTTAAACGTGAAAGTACAAAACAAATCAAGGTAATTGAGGACCACTCTTTCATTTCAGAGGAATTCCCTACGTTTATTTCCCTTCTTCGAAATGAACTAGTTAGTGAAGGAGTGTCCAATACTCTTCCTCAAAATTCTCCTTTTACTAAAAATGCGACATAAAATTTTATTTTCATAAATCTTGTGAGATTTATTTTTTTTTGGATAACTTCACCATTGTTGAGGTCTACATATTCCAACATACACAGACAGAGGCGTGACTGGTAGATTCGTTTTAGATCACAGAAACAGCAAACTATATGTTAGTCTGATCATCTTTAACATTGGCTGGTCTGCTGGCTTTAGTTTTTCAAATTAAATAAACAAATTTAATATTATTATTATTATTATTATTATTATTATTATTATTACTGGTATTTATTTTGTAATTTTGTTCTCGCAGCATGACTTTGTTTTAGTCTCGAAACACACCAACCAGAGTGCTGCATTGGAGTTAAATCGCTCGTTGAACTCGGTCGAGTGTCGCACCCTCGAGTGAGATACGATCGGTCGTGATACGCTCGTAATAAATAGAAGCACAGTACAAGGTCATCTCACCGACATGTCTTATCTTGTATGGAAGGCGACAGATAAGATACACATATGTTTTGCTCACACGGTAAAAATAAGGCTTTATTTTCTGCGTTTATGACAAACGTTTAATGGAGCAGTCAGTGGAACGTACCAAAACAGGAACGTGAAGTTAAAAATAAAATAGTATGAAAAACTTCGATGTACAGTTATTATTGCTAATTAATAATTATTCAGTATTTGATTTACCACATATATAATATGATAGGTCCATGCATAGTGTTCCTCCTATATACTGCGACAATGTAGAGACGTTTTACAAAATATTATTGATATAGCAGTAGATTAATAACAATATTAGTACAGAGATAACGTCACAGAAAATATAAAACGAATAATCATGCTGCACAACTGTTACAGACGCAAAGATTGATAAACTAATTATTATATATTATTATTATTATTATTATTATTATTATTATTATTATTATTATTATTATTATTATTACTACTACTACTACTACTACTACTACTACTACTACTACTACTACTACTACTACTACTACTACTACTACTACTACTAGAAAACTTGATGCAGTTCTTGCATTATCGTGATTGTGTTCTCCGTTTAGAATAATTACATTTACATCCAATAACATCTATCAGATGTGGCAAAAACAAAATCACTCCTGTGTGGGGGAGGGGGGAAACATTTACCTACAACATTTATATTACATTTTAAAGCAAGTTTTGTAGTTGTACTATGGGGAGGTTAGTTAAACACTGTAAAGTTTTGAAATGATAAACATCTATAATGTTACTACACAGTAACAAGAACGAATGTCTAACGCTCGGCTTATACCGTCCGAGGACAATTTTACCCATCATGCATGTGCGCTACCTATCGGATTATGCTATGAACTATTTGGCGCTCGAGCTAAAACGTCCGATGCAGACCTCTGACACCAACAGTTAGCGCGTATCAAGTACAGGAAGAGGAGACGTACGGCAACATTGCTCTCAGGATCACGAACTAATTTTAATGCAAGTGTTATAACTGAATAGTTATTAGCAGCATTGTCTCTGACAGTCGCGAGAACAGTACATTTCTGAGCAGAGCTAGGAAGTTGGTACCAAAACTGTTAAGTTGTCTGAGCTTGGACTGTATCTCTACTAGATGAAAAGTAACAGCGCTTCTCTCAATGTCAGTGAACTAGAACGACAAACATGTACCTACAGCGGGTGGTAACCAAACATGTGCTCTAATCGTCCACAGCCTTAGAACAATAAAATAATATAAAAAGCAATAATTTGTAATTATAAATTTCGTAACTCCCAAACTAAAATAATTTACCCATACATATAAAAATAACATACAAAGTATACAATTATGATTCTAGCCTCATAACAAATAACAATGAACATTTTCATTTTATCAAAAGAAATACTCATTTTATGTTCAGAAAAAAAAAGACAATGTTTCTACTCTGAAAATATTCATTCTACGTCACAAGACGTTACTGGAGCAAATCTGAAATATGATACAGTATATATCTCACTACCATCAGATGAACAACTATAATCTTTTCGCTGTAAGAGAAATCCTAATGTAAACAATAGCACGTGACTGAAGTGAGGCTTCATTGGTCAATGTTTGGCGCCATAGATTCTCAGTACGTGTTCCCGCCTACTGTTGTACATTGTGTTTCATGTTAAACATTTCCCGTTACTCGTCAAGTAGGTCTAACCTCACTACTATGCATTCCTTTGCTTAGGAAACATTTATTTTATAATTACTGTAATTAAATTATTTTTAAGTCTTATATCTTCTCAATGGACAGTTGAGGATGCAGAAGCCATATTTCAGTACCACGTGCTTACGTGAACAACTACGAGCTCAAGTGTTACAAGAACAGACTACCTCGGTATTACTGTTGTATTCATCCGCGTTCATAGTACATAACAAAATAAAAAAGTAGCTTTTCTTTTACATAGCGCTTTACATATGAGTAAAGTTAAATGTTTCATCGTATTTAAGAACTAGAATTCAATGTTTTATTTTCAAATAACACAAGATTGTGGTTTCCAAATATGAACTATATTTTCCTGCGTCGTGTGAGTGTTTCGACTGGGAGCCAATCACATGTATGACAGCAACGTGCTTATGTTTATATTAGGATTTTTCTTACAGCGAAAAACAGTATAATTTGTGAATCTAATAGTTTATCTCGTATGTGGCACATAGGCTAATATAAAACCCATAATTGTTTTCAAGAAAATTTTTCATTTCTATTTAATGACAGCTAGGAAGTTCTTATCGTAATTCCGATGTTAAACTTGGACTGTAACGAAATCGAATGCATAGCAGCACGAGACGTCAACATTTAACGAATAATCCATGAAAAATTAAACGTTTTACATACTCCTGTTTGCATAATAATTTAATAACAAATGAGTTTACTTTATTGGAATCATGCATAATATTAACATTATGTAAATAATACAATACTAACAGAATTGCTCACTTTGTTCAGAATCTAAAATATCAATATAAATTAACAATATTCTGCAAACTATTCACGACTCTACACAGCTCCACAGAATGCCACTATGCGTTGTTTGTAAACATACTGTGTATCATCTGTAGCGAGCGGGAGCAGGGCGAGGCGCGGGTGACATCTGTACTCCTCGCTGTACTCAACTGAAATCTACTGTTTTGGTACGAGCTTCCTATCTATGCTTCTGAGACGACATGGGAAGTACTCGAAGTGTTAAAGCAGCCTACATTTCTTTCATTAATAATAATTATACCTTGATGAAGGATCCCATTTCACACATTGTCAGTCATGCCCACGATCTTCTTTCTCCGAAGACAAAAAGGAAAATTTATATGTTTTTTGAAAGCGAAATAACTGAGAGCTTTTCCTGTCGTGCACTCATTAACAATTGAAAAATGTGTAAGTTAATCATCGCCGAAGGAGAATCGAAAGCGACATTTTATCATCTATATTTTGTTTCATTTTTTACTATCGTGGTATGACACTTTGTATATGTACAGGGACATCATTTTATTTTTACTTCAATTATTATTGTACCTGAGTTTTTGTATGTACTTCACTCCCACCCCTTCTACTAATGAAGTTCAACCTTCCTGCACACAGATCTAAGACCGCATATACAGTCATAGTAGCCTTACGGTCATAGTAAACAGTACGTTCTAAAAATATGTTCGCGTTTTCCAGTGACGAAAGAGTTTTCAATATTGAATCATTTTCGCACAGGTACTGTCGTCCATTTTCCTACGTCGTATCCCGGTTTCCCCCACCTGCTTTTATTCGCCAGCTAGTGGCTGGTCTGTCGTCTTAGCTCTTTTGTGAGAACATTAATTTCTGTTAGGAATTGGACATCTACGTAATATTATAGAACTGTTTAAAATAACTTAAATAAAAGGGCTTCGTTAAGTAATTAACTGTCACGTGATTTCCTCCCTTTCTACGACGCTGCGACGTAGCCACTTGGACGGACAGTAGATAGTATGTCTGAGTAATTTTAGAAGTGAAGATTGAATTTACAGTACGTAAGGTCTTTTTTATAGAGTAGGTACAGAATTATTTCAACATGATTTACTGATACGAAGTACGAACCTGGTAATTGGAATTACGTACAATAGTCTATAGTGCGATAATATGCACATTAGAACTGAAGCCTGTATCGAAATGAACGGCCACCATTTTCAAAAATGTGTTTAAATATCAATATTATGATTATCTTTCAATTTAACTTCATTCTCTATAGTGTACGCTAATGTGCTGTAGACAGTACAATATACACTGCATAATGAATACGTCCGAATGGATAGCTCAATTCGTGAGTAAAAACACTCATTGTTAATACTATACTGTATTTTGATTAAACAAAAACCTAATGAAAATGATCAAACTCAAAAGCGTGATATTTCCTAGTTTACGTAAATGGATGAACTACTTTTCTTCCCTCCTATACCTAGCAAAGTGATTTGTTTGTATATTACGCCAGTATCATTGAACTCCATTTGTGGAAGGGGGTAGCAAACGGTGTTGATCCAAAGGTATAGCCAGGTTAATATAAAAAATGTTAGTAAAAATAAAATGATGTCCCTGTATAGCTTTTGAATATACATAGGTCTCTATAATTTTACAGACCGTTGCCCGATTTATTTGTCATTGTACTATAAATGTTTACAAATTGTCAACGTTTTCACATCGGTACGTATATAGAATAGTAATGTATCAAGTTTATGAGCAAGAATATTTCTCCATCTACGTCGTATCTACAAAAACATTTTATTTGAATTATATATAAGTGAAGAAGCGTTTGACTCATCAAAATAATGTTCAGTGATTGTCCCACACACGGCTAAGTGTATCCATTCGGGCTTGGGTCGGATCCCCCTTTGGACTTTGGTTTCTTCGGAGGTTTTCCCCAGCCGTGGGACTGAAGCCGGATGGTCTATGGCGAGTCCTTAGCATCAACCCCTTTGATTTGATTACCCCCCTTGATTTGATTACCTGGTTGGGTTTTTCCGAGGTTTCCCCCACCGAAAAGGCAAATGCCGGGTAATATTTTGGCGAATCCTCGGACCTCATCTCATCTCACTACATCTCGCCAAAATGTAAAAAAATTGTACAAAATTGTAAAAATTGTAGAAAATTACTAAATTGTAAAACTATAAAAATTTGTAAAAATTGTAATTGTAATATTGTAAAATGTTGACATGTTCCACATCTTAAAGCTTCATTGCTCATGTAAAATCTATGGAATAAAATGAATGAATGAATGAATGAATGAATGAATGAATGAATGAATGAATGAATGAATGAATGAATGAATGAATGCAGCGGTGGCGTTGATGATGCGAGCGCGTAGCTCTGGCAGATTTTCCGGTAATGGAGGTACAAAAACAGAGTCTTTAACATACTCCTACAGGTAGAAGTCACACGGTGCTAAGTCAGGGGAACGTGGAGGCCAGGACGAGAGCTGCATGCCGTGTCTTCCCAGCTCGACCAATCCATCTGTTTTCTAATCGGTCGTTCAGGAATGTCCGAACTTCGTTGTGGAAGTGAGGTGGAGCGCCATCTTGTTGATATATGAGGAGATTTTCTTTTACACAGGTATTCTGTGGTCACTAGTTGATTGTACCATCGTCTAATGGTATTGGCGTCTGGTGAACCTCGCTCGAAAATGTCGCTACATAGTTATGACGGATTTTGCGGAATGAAATTCCAATGCTATAAAAAAAAAGTCGCGACGCTGTTATTCCCGGCGTGACTCCTCCTCTTTGCTTACGTCTTAGGAAGTCAAGGCTCTATAAAGTCTAGGTAGGTAGTATCGTTCGCCATTTTTGTTCTTTCGTTGCCGAGGTACCATACGAGGAATCTATTTGCAACACCGTTAAACATTATCATGTCGTAGCTCCTATGATAATAAATCAAACGCACTGTAATTCAGCAAATAATTGAGCGGCAAATAAACGTCTTCGTGTGCTTTCTGCGAACGCCAACGAAAGAGCCAAAATGGCGGGCTATTGTATTAAGTATTTATCGAGCCTTAAGAAATGAATAACGTCTTCATCAGCGAATCACAAGACCACACTTTTAAATGTAGCCGAACTGCAATGTGATTGGCTGCCGTAAATTAGAGCGACGGGACTATACAAATGCACGCTCAGCACCAGTCGCCATTTCTGTAAACTCAAGTCCTCTACCGGTAGAAGGTGGAACTACGTCGCGCGGATAATTTGAAATAAAACTTTGAGGGATAATATTCTATTTGGTAATATCAGTATCATTGTTGTATTATTCACGGTTTGTCTATAAAAAATCGCCTAACTAGGGCAATCATTTATACTCACGCTGTATTTCTTGAAAATCTCCTAAACAAATGCCTACTACATTACAATATTTATATATTGAGAAAGTAAGACGTAGAGTTAAAATCTGTGTTAACGCTATAGATTCGTAAAGCTAATTGAAAAGAGACAGTCTTCCATTCGCCATTGTTATTACGGTCTGTAAACAAATTATACTGGATAGTGTCCCAGTTAGAAACGTGCCGCTTCACGTTTCGTCATCCAGTTCTCTTCCGAGGTAGCACTGTTACGTAATAATCTACCATGACATCATGAAGAAATGCACAGAACCTAAGATGACTTCAAGTTTCGGCAAATGCTTGAGAACTTGAATAATAAAAATCATGTGGCCACATTGCAAGAAAATGTCACTATTACAGAGATTAAATTAATTTTCAGATCTGAGAACGTAATTTCAGACCATTTCTAACCTTAAGTTACTGTATTCAGTCTGTGTGGATTGGGAATGCGCCCAATTCGTGAGTTAGCGCAATAGTTATTCTAAGTAGTACCCCTTCCTGAAATTCAAATCAATTCGATACCTGTTTATGGGTAGAAAGCGAGGCATCGTCGTTGCGCCTCGAAAAACCACTATGTGACATTTTGTTAAAAAATCAGTTATGTAGTCCAAAACGATCAGAAAACCTTTTGGGAATCGTCCGTTATGATCCGGTATGTGAATACTTAACGGTTTCACTTGTAAAATTGGAAAATAAATGCTGGTTCACAATAAACCGGAAACGAGAATCGGAACGAAAACGAAAACGGTAAAATTGTTAAAATGTCTACATTTAAATGTGAGCATTCACACTTAACGAAAAGCTTGCCGGAGCCCATGATCGGGAACGGAGAGTTGGCCAAGTTTCAACTTTGGCGTTCACGTTTCCGATCACAGACCACTAGATTCATTCTATTGCTATCTAAAAACTATTTTGTCGTCATATATTTTGTAGCAAGAAGACCGTGACATAACCTGTGCATTATTTTGTTTTGTGCTGTGTATCATGGAGCAAGTTTTTTTTTTTTTTTTTATGAGATTCTAATATTGAGTGTTGAGGAAAATCCTCACGTTTACGATAAGCGGCGCGCCTCGTATAAAGATGAGAAAATGAAGAAGAATACGTGGCTTTCAATAGCTGCATCTTTGAACACCGATCATAAGTGAATCATATTTTATTACTCTATTGGTTGTATTACACACTACATATTCATGCTTCAATTCAATAACTACTGTTGTGTTCATTTTTGTTCTATTACAAATTTTTCTTCTCTAATTATTTTACGTTATGGTAGACTTAAAAAGGTTGTGATAATAAAGATGCATGGGCATATTTATAGTACCGTACCACAGTATAAAGAAGATACAGTAGAGACAACTCTTGTCGGCACCTTTGATGTTTTTGGTACTAAAATCAAACTTAGGGAGGTGTAGTTCTCAATGAATCCAACCATGTCGCTAGTATCGGCAGCGCTAACAGCTGATTTTAGCGATCAGCTGTTCAGACATGCTAACCTTTCAGATGAAATTTTGTATTAACTGTTGTAATTATCCCTTTGTTCTATAGTGATATTTGTGTCTTATTATGTAGGTCTAATGAAAATTCACTTTTTCTTTTCAAAATACATATAAAATTGCAGTGTTTATGATTGAAGTAAAACATAGACTACTATTAGCGAAGTGCTTACCGTTTTATTCTGTTTCTTCATATCCATTGCATTTCTTTCCATATAATGTTATTAGCTAGTCAACAAAATTTATTATAGGCATTGTTGACGTAACTTCATCGAAACGAATGTCATGATCAGGGAACGGATTTATATGGACTAAAAATATATGAAATATGTAAATATATATGTAGTTATTTTTACCAAAATATGGAATTAAATATGGATTTTTACCAAAATATGGAATTAAATATGGACTTAAAATTATAAAAAAATGACTATGTACGTTAAATATTGGTACATTTTAATCAAACTAAACAAAAAATATAATGGACGTACCTTATCTTCCAATGTAGTTTCAACAAAACACAATTTTTATTGTCTGTTACCATAACAATAGGTTACAAACATTTCTTTCAAGTGCTGAAAAGTGAATCTTCTTCTATTGTCTCTGAGGATAGATTTATACTGACTAAAAGAGCGTTCGACGTCACAAGAAGTAACTGGTACATAATTCAATTTCACAATGTCTGCTGGGGATAAGTCCAAGTTAATCTTCACTGTTGATTCACCACTCATCACAGCAACAACCTTTTGTAGTTCTTCATATCCAGGGTTTTTTGAAAGTACAGTGTCCACCTTAGCTCTTACTGCATCTGCAACTTTACCTCTACCACGATTCAGTTGTTCCACAGTACTATTTATAATTTCAAAACTTTCAGATAGTGAAAGGTGCCTATTTTGGAGACTTTTGAGCGTTTTTATGATGCATGAAAATGTATGCTGAATGTGAGCTAAGTCATTCTTCACACTTATGTCACAGGTAACTGTTTTCGCAGTATCAATTGAGACTGCATCTTCAGAGTCCAATGCAAGGAGAACATTGTTAATAGAGTCTATATGTTCGGCATAATATTCAACTGCTTCTAGCCATGTACCCCATCTAGTTAAAATTGGCTTTGGTGGCAATGGAATTTCAGGGTACATTTCTTTCAACACGTTAACTCTACTGGGAGCTTTGAGAAATACTTTTTTCACTGATGAAATCAACAAATCTACTTTAGGGAAATTGTCTCTGACCACTTCTGCCACACGATGAAATGCATGCGCCACACAAGTAAAATGAGTCAATTTAGGATATACAACAGATAATGCTTGTCCAGCTTTGACCATATAAGGGGCAGCATCGCTAATAAAGAATAACACATTATCGTACATAATACCCTTTGGCCACAGGATACCCATAGCTTCGTTCAACAGTTTAACTATAGTTTTGTTATTGCACTTTTCTAGAACATCACAATGTAAAAGAATTCGTTCAGAATATTGTTCACTTAACAAACCGATAACTACATTACCAACAAGTCTACCTTCTTTGTCGGGAGTCTCATCAATGGAAACCCAAATTGAACTATCTTTAATTTCATCTCTTATCTTCTGTATTGTCTCATCGTAGATGGATGGAGCATACGTCTTCCTAAGTGTTGACTCATCCGGGATTGTATGTTGAGTATATTTTTCAAGGAATTCCCTGAAGACCTTATTCTTTAGTTTGTAGAGAGGAATATCAGCAGAGATGAGAGAACGGCACAGGTCGATGTTAAACTCAGATCTTACATTCGATGTTGTTGGTTGTGTTAAAAACAATTGTCTCTGCTTGGAATTTAGTTGTTTGTTGGCCTGATATTTACTAGTTGTAATGTGTTGTTGCACCAGGAACTTTTGTGTAGATGATACTGCACACTGACACAAATTACAAAATAATATTTTATTGTCAGTTGATAAACCATCTTCTTTAAATTCTGAAATGTAACTTGTTAGTTTTGATTTTAAATTGACTGAATGACGTACTTTTGGCATATTTACCGTCTTTATAGTATGATTTACAAAACTGAACCTATGTGTACTCTGACTGGCATTTAACTGTTGAGCTGCACAACTGAAGTCTGTTAAAAATTTTAAATTAAATTAATACAGTTTTGTAACTTACTTTCCCATTGTTGATAGGACTGCTAATTTTCAAATAACTCTGATGTTAAAGGGATTACTGAACATGTGTTTAAATCTCTATTGTTGAAATGTATTTTTAAAAGTTAATGGAATTTTGTTTTGTTTTATTGTTAAACCTAATATAATATGGACTGTTTTATATGAAATATGGAAAATATATGGAAATTAACGAAAATATGTACTAAACTCTAAAATATGGAAAAATATGGAAAATAAAAGTAGGATTTTTCAACCCTACACATTGTGAAACATAAAGATAATGCAAAATATAAATTATATTAGCTTTATAAGTAAATATGTATTTACATATAAATCCTTTCCCTGGTCATGATCTATGTAGCTAATGATTGAATATTACGTTCCCAACATAAGCATCTACCAGTGACTTTAAAATTAGCGTCAATTAGTAAATATTTTCATGATATTTATATACGGAAGTAATTATTATTATGATTATGTTGCCATTCCTCTGCCTCATGTCTTTCATATTGTTAAAAGATGAGTAATAAATCTTTTCAGTTAATATTAAATTATGCCAACCTGTCGTAGATGGAGAACCATCTGGTGGAGGTTCCAGACAATACACCCGGTTTCGTGACATGCGCACTCAGAATTTGTTCCCACGAAATGGGCTAGTTGACCTTACTGTATCTTCTTTATACTGTGACCGTACCTAATGAAATGTTTCAGTTGAAATTTCGAAGTTGGTTAGCCTGTGTTTATGTTGGCTGCCTTGTACTCATGACAGAACGCCATTGGTCAATTATACACAAATAACAACGAGTTAGTATCTAACTCGTTGACAAATAACATCAGAATGCGTAATATCGACTTTACATATCGTTATTGCCATGTATATCGATATGCATAGTCGTCTACGTTCTCGGTTTATTGTGAATCAAAAATTTTCAAATTCACGTCCTCTGCTTCTTGTTTTCATTCTGGTTCTCGTTCCCGGTTTATTGTAAACCAGCCTTAACTGCTTCCTGTAACCGCTTTTGAAATTTGTAATTTCTTTCCTTCTCCTGAAATGTTTTAGTTTTTATATTTAGCCGTTCTTAAAGGCGCAATGACGACATGCTTAAGGCGACGTTGTAAAAAATGTTATGTTTTATTTAACGACGCTCGCAACTACAGAGGTTATATCAGCGTCGCCGGATGTGCCGGAATTTTGTCCCGCAGGAGTTCTTTTACATGCCAGTAAATCTACCGACATGAGCCTGTCGCATTTAAGCATACTTAAATGTCATCGGCCTGGCCCGGGATCGAACCCGCAATCTTGGGCATAGAGCGACGTTGTATCTTCTTGAATAATCGACATCACTAAGATATTGCTGAAATATATTGGGCACAATTTTTCTCAAATTTTTATTTTGGAAAAGTGTGCCAAGAAAAAATTGTGTATACTTTTTATTTAAAAATAATTTAAAATTTTAATAAACATTTATCTGGGCCTGACATAGAGATAATCAATTTCTCAAAAGCTTAAAATGAAGCAAAGACTCCCTGTAATGAAATGGTACATTGGTTTTTTGCTGCTCAGTATACTTCATTAGCAAAATAATCGCTTTGAACTTTTTATTTATTTATTTATTTATTTATTTATTTATTTATTTATTTATTTATTTATTTATTTATTTATTTATTTATTCATTCATTCAATCATTCATTCATATACAGAGTGTATCAAAAATACTTTTACAAACTTTGGGGAGGGGCGGGTTCCTTATACCAAGCCAAGAAACAAAGTTTATATAAATATATGTCCAAAAATCCCTCGTTTTTTTAGTTATTAATGAAAGTTTACGTTCAACTCGGTTCGAGGTACAATCCATCAACTTAAGTTTGTAGTCAACCAGATGGCGATGTGTTTCCATGGAAACTTGTTTACATTTTGTCATTTGTTTTTAGTCTGTCTTCAGCGTTGTGATGTGTTGCCATTGAAACTTGTTTACATTTGTCATTTGTATAGCCCTACCCTTATGCTCAGAAATGACCGGAAAATGTAAACAGAGGGTACAAGATCTCATCATAACAATTTACTCATTATACCCTACCACAAGACATCTTTATATTCTTCATCCTATACAGTTTCAGTTGCTAGAAATAGGAACTCGCTTCCGAGTGATATAAGGGGTTGTTGGACAATAACTTCATTTAGGTCAAAATTACATAAATTCTTACTTAACAGATTGATTGCTGGTTGATATTTGTTACTTATAATGAAACTAACATCTGTCCATTCTTATTATTATTATCATTAATTTCTCTAAATAGATTTACAAAACCTCTAATGTCAATTACATTAATATTCTCATTATAGAAATATATATATATATATATATATATATATATATATATATATATATATATATATATATATATTCTCCCTGTAACATAGTCCTAGTAAGCTTATATTAAATTAATTTTCATCATTTTACTAGCTATCTCAAATATTAAATTAATTATAATTCATTGAATTAAATTAGCTCATAAATTAAGTTACTACTTTACCTTATAGATTTATCTAAATTTAAATAAATATGTAGTGAAGAATATTGCTGGAGAACCTTTTAAGTGTAGTGTAAATATTTGTAATTTAAATTTATGTATTGTATTGATTAAGGCTGGTTGAGTGGAAGAGAAGGCCTTATGGCCTTAACTCTGCCAGCGAAAATAAAACATTATTATTATTATTATTATTATTATTATTATTATTATTATTATTATTATTATTGCGCTCCAAACCTACTGTTTGACCGATTATGCTCATAATTAAGTATGGCAGACCCAGTGGCGGACAGTAGGAAAGGAGTTAGTCTTTGAAGGGATAATGTGCAAAGACTATCTCCTTTCCTGCTGTCTGCTACTGGGTCTGCCGTGTTCACTTATCAGCATAAACGCGGGCGTGTTTAATCTCAAATAGTAGGCTTGGAGCGCAAGTGATTTGTTCACATTATCGGGTCATTTCTGTGCATGAGGGTACACAAATGATAAATGTAAACAAGTCTCCATGCCAACACATCGCCATCGGGTTGGTTACAAACTTCAGTTGATGGATTGTACCTCGAACCGCGTTGAACGTAAACTTTCATCACTAATATTACTATGATGTACCGAAGTACATATGATATTTCCGTGCAGAATTTCTGCATTACCATATGATGAAATATGGGTAGAACGGAGAAAAATCCTCTCCGGCACCGGGACTCGAATCCAGGTGCTGACGCTTTATCCACTAAGCCACACCGGGTTCTAGTTCCGATGCCGGATTGAATCCTTCTCAGTTTAAATTCTAACTCTCTGTTTTCACTTTGGTGCCTACCCTCATGCACTGTGTCACAGAATATGTGACAGTGGCACAATGTCCACGGCTGCCCTAGAGCATACCAGTGCCTGAATTTCCACCGTTCATATTGCATTAGTTTCTCACTGTGAAGTTTTGCTAGTTTATGCGGTTGAACTCAAATATCATTGAGACAATTAACTTAATTTATGACTTCAACGAGAGAGACGTTTCATTTCCATAGGAATAATAGGCCTAAAGGCGGTAAGATTTCACAATGCTTCACTGGAATTCTTTAGCCTTTATCCTCTATATTGATCAACAACTGACAAAATACTCTTAAATCAAGCATAGCGCCAGTTCGCTTCCTTAAAGTGTTTTGTAAGTTGTTTTACCTCATAAATAATGCAAATAAAACATTCTCTTGTGGTCGCAAGTCAATTGTTCACAGCTTCTTTTAGTTCCGGAGTAGGAAGCTTAATGAGTTAGCCGTCCTTTGCTGTGTAAAGTTCTTACTTACATTTGTACTGAAATTACTTTCACCGAGACATAAGCAACATTTTAAACGTAATGAAAATCTGTAACAGACTTCATCTCTTTCGTACTGAGGCCGAGTTAATATTAATAGACCTATAAGTATTACGTAGTCATAAAATAATGCTGAGAACATGCTTTTAATTTATCGGAATTATACCCAAGTCCGCAAACATCACAGAAATTGCCAGGGACGTTTCTTACAAAATCCTTTTATTTTGGGTGTGTTGATAAATTCCTTCGTAAGTAACGGATGGAATACCGTGTTGTGAAATTTATTGTATTGTCAAGGCTTATAAGAAAGAATAACGATCAAAATTCACCGAACAGATTTACATTACCATTTGTTTTATTGGAAATGTGAAGTTATGAAAACGCACTACTGAGTTTCGGTCGCTTTTGTTTATTTTCTTCCTTTTTAAATATGGTGCCAAAAATCTAGGGTTTCTTGGGGAATAGGCCTACTGTAAGGAAGGTTTCATCGCGATATCTTTATTCTAAGTTAGAAAGTCAGTTTATCTCATATAAGTGGCCGCTATATTAAGAATGCGTATTATAAACTTTAAAAAGTAATTTTGCACTTTAACTTACTAGAAATGCTGCATTCATGTACACATAATGACTGTTATTAATATTAAGAACAGGTTAGAACAGGTAAACTCATTTAAATATTTAGGTTATAATTTGACATACTTATCTGTTACTGATATATCTAAAAATATTCAACACTTTAATGGAGCCTTAAGAACCATCAACCGGGTTTTCACAACCACGAAAACCCAAAATCATACCAGGTTAAAAGCATATAAAGTTCTAGCAAGACCTGTCCTCATGTATGGTAGTTAGGCCTGGACTGTCCGTAACTCAGATGTTCAACGCCTAACAACTGCGGAAATGAGATTTCTAAGGAGTACTGCCGGCTACAGCTTGCTTGACTACAAAAGGAATGAACTAATTACAAAATAATTGAAAATTACACCTATTTATGAACATCTCAACCACTATAGACAAAAATTACTTAACCATGTCAATAGAATGGACCGTTCCAGACTCCCAAGACAAATTCTCCGCTATATACCACATGGAAGACGATCTTTGGGACGCCCCCTGAAAAGATGGACGGAGACCGTAACAGGCCACTAGGCCTAATACCTGCAAGGACGATGATGATGATGATGATGATGATGATTAATATTAAGAAAGATGTGTTTTTTTATGTGGAGCAGTGATGTTTAAAAGAAATAAGCAAGTAAGCTCAAGAAAACAAGCAAGTGCAAGCGAGTTCAAGAAATCAAGCGCAAGCAAGTATGCTCAAGCAAACAGGCTGAAGAAAGCAAGCAAGCGCAAGTAAGCAATCTCAAGAAATCAGGCTCAAGCAAGCAAGGAAGCTCAAGCAAGCAAATAAATTAAGTATATAAATAAATAAATACACATAAATATATACGGAGTGTATCAAAAATACTTTTAACAAACTTCGGGGGTGAGTTCCTTAGATCAAAACAAGAAACAAAATCCATATAAACATATGTTGGAAAATCTTTAGTTTTTGAGTTATTAATGAAATGGTGAAGAATGGGTAGAAAGAAGAATTATTCTCTCCGACACCGGGACTCGAACCTGGGTTTTCAGTTCTACTAGGGTCTACGTGGTGCTGACGCTTTATCCCTAAGCCACTAAGCCGGATTGAATCCTTCTCAGTTTAAGTTCTACCTCTCCGTTTTCCCTTTGGTGGTCTACCCTCATGTACTGCGTCACAGAATATGTGACGTGGCACAATGTCCACCACTATGTACAGAGGTGCACTCATTACGAGTGACTAAGTGGCCGGGGTAATATGGCAATGCAGAATTTCTGCACGGAAATATTATATATGTACTTCGGTACGTCATAATAATATGCTATGCCTGGGATTCTGCCAACATGGAACTCTGATCCGGAATACTAGACACCATGCAGTACGAGAACATATTGCTAAAAGTCTTCCTTCCTTCCTTCCTTCCTTCCTTCCTTCCTCCCTCCCTCCCTCCCTCCTGCCTTCCTGCCTTCCTTCCTTCCTTCCTCCTTCCTTCCTTCCTTCCTTCTACGAGGTTCACCAAGAAGTCCACTGCCTTGCAAAAAATGGAAGTTCTCGGCGAGTTGACATCATTGCCATTGATAGATAAAAAGACAGATCAATTATCATCGATCCCACCGTGCGGTTTGAAACTGCAGTTGAACAACCTGTAGCAGTACATGAAGAAAAGAAGACCATCTATGACCCTACAATTCAATACTTTAGAGATTATTGTCATATACAAGGACAGATTGAAGTATTTGGCCTATTGTTCGGAGCAAGGGGAAAAATTCCAAAATTCTCAGTTGAATGTTTTAAGTCTTTTGGAATTCCTTTAAATATTTTGAAAATTATGGACGTAATAAAATATTCTGTTCAGATTTTACGTAATCACCTGTACACCTAAATTTCCTTATATTCTTATTGAATAGAAGTACTTTCCCAAGTGTAGCTTCCATTTGAAAATAAAAATCGTAAATAGTGATAACGCAAATGTTTATTTTTATTTTTATTTGTTTAGTATGCTGTGTCTTTTAGAAACCCTTACTGAAGGGCAACTACCCTTGTGGGATTTTATATATATATATATATATATATATATATATATATAAACACTTTGTGATTAAAGACGGCGCTTTGTTCCGTCGGATCCCGGCCACTTAGTCACTCGTAATGAGTGCACCTCTGTACATAGTGGTGGACATTGTGCCACGTCACATATTCTGTGACGCAGTACATGAGGGTAGACCACCAAAGGGAAAACGGAGAGGTAGAACTTAAACTGAGAAGGATTCAATCCGGCTTAGTGGCTTAGGGATAAAGCGTCAGCACCACGTAGACCCTAGTAGAACTGAAAACCCAGGTTCGAGTCCCGGTGTCGGAGAGAATAATTCTTCTTTCTACCCATTCTTCACCATTTCATTAATAACTCAAAAACTAAAGATTTTCCAACATATGTTTATATGGATTTTGTTTCTTGTTTTGATCTAAGGAACTCACCCCCGAAGTTTGTTAAAAGTATTTTTGATACACTCCGTATATATTTATGTGTATTTATTTATTTATATACTTAATTTATTTGCTTGCTTGAGCTTCCTTGCTTGCTTTTTTAGCTTGCTTGCTTGAGCCTGATTTCTTGAGATTGCTTACTTGCGCTTGCTTGCTTTCTTCAGCCTGTTTGCTTGAGCATACTTGCTTGCGCTTGATTTCTTGAACTCGCTTGCACTTGCTTGTTTTCTTGAGCTTACTTGCTTATTTCTTTTAAACATCACTGCTCCACATAAAAAAACACATCTTTCTTAATATTAATCATCATCATCATCATCATCATCATCATCGTCCTTGCAGGTATTAGGCCTAGTGGCCTGTTACGGTCTCCGTCCATCTTTTCAGGGGGCGTCCCAAAGATCGTCTTCCATGTGGTATATAGCGGAGAATTTGTCTTGGGAGTCTGGAACGGTCCATTCTATTGACATGGTTAAGTCATTTTTGTCTATAGTGGTTGAGATGTTCATAAATAGGTGTAATTTTCAATTATTTTGTAATTAGTTCATTCCTTTTGTAGTCAAGCAAGCTGTAGCCGGCAGTACTCCTTAGAAATCTCATTTCCGCAGTTGTTAGGCGTTGAACATCTGAGTTACGGACAGTCCAGGCCTAACTACCATACATGAGGACAGGTCTTGCTAGAACTTTATATGCTTTTAACCTGGTATGATTTTGGGTTTTCGTGGTTGTGAAAACCCGGTTGATGGTTCTTAAGGCTCCATTAAAGTGTTGAATATTTTTAGATATATCAGTAACAGATAAGTATGTCAAATTATAACCTAAATATTTAAATGAGTTTACCTGTTCTAACCTGTTCTTAATATTAATAACAATCATTATGTGTACATGAATGCAGCATTTCTAGTAAGTTAAAGTGCAAAATTACTTTTTAAAGTTTATAATACGCATTCTTAATATAGCGGCCACTTATATGAGATAAACTGACTTTCTAACTTAGAATAAAGATATCGCGATGAAATCTTCCTTACAGTAGACCTATTCCCCAAGAAACCCTAGATTTTTGGCACCATATTTAAAAAGGAAGAAAATAAACAAAAGCGACCGAAACTCAGTAGTGCGTTTTCATAACTTCACATTTCCAATAAAACAAATGGTAATGTAAATCTGTTCGGTGAATTTTGATCGTTATTCTTTCTTATAAGCCTTGACAATACAATAAATTTCACAACACGGTATTCCATCCGTTACTTACGAAGGAATTTATCAACACACCCAAAATAAAAGGATTTTGTAAGAAACGTCCCTGGCAATTTCTGTGATGTTTGCGGACTTGGGTATAATTCCGATAAATTAAAAGCATGTTCTCAGCATTATTTTATGACTACGTAATACTTATAGGTCTATTAATACTAACTCGGCCTCAGTACGAAAGAGATGAAGTCTGTTACAGATTTTCATTACGTTTAAAATGTTGCTTATGTCTCAGTGAAAGTAATTTCAGTACAAATGTAAGTAAGAACTTTACACAGCAAAGGACGGCTAACTCATTAAGCTTCCTACTCCGGAACTAAAAGAAGCTGTGAACAATTGACTTGCGACCACAAGAGAATGTTTTATTTGCATTATTTATGAGGTAAAACAACTTACAAAACACTTTAAGGAAGCGAACTGGCGCTATGCTTGATTTAAGAGTATTTTGTCAGTTGTTGATCAATATAGAGGATAAAGGCTAAAGAATTCCAGTGAAGCATTGTGAAATCTTACCGCCTTTAGGCCTATTATTCCTATGGAAATGAAACGTCTCTCTCGTTGAAGTCATAAATTAAGTTAATTGTCTCAATGATATTTGAGTTCAACCGCATAAACTAGCAAAACTTCACAGCGAGAAACTAATGCAATATGAACGGTGGAAATTCAGGCACTGGTATGCTCTAGGGCAGCCGTGGCGAAAATGTGACTCGCGAGCACATAGTAACTCGCAATGTTAGTTATGCATTTCTCTTGCTTCCTACCTCTCCCAACCCCCACCCTCTCACTCACTGGAGTCAGACTCCGTTCCATTTGTATTTGTATCTGACCTGCGAGTGGCGTATCGTCGCAATGTCTCTCTCGAAACCATGTACAAAATAGAAAGTTCCAAGTAGAATGGGAGGACGCATTTTTTTGCTGCCAATATGATGAGAATATTAAATATATGATTTCTTCACACGTAAGTATTACGAGGAAAACGGTTGTATAACATAAAACGGCATTATACTACATGTTACTTATGAAACATTAAAAGGTTAAGTGTTATTATTATTATTATTATTATTATTATTATTATCATCATCATCATCATCATCATCCAAAGCTTCGCTTGCTCTGTTGAAGCCATGTTCGCTACAACTTACGTTTGTGAAACATTGTTTTCAACAATGAAAATAGTAAAAACCAAATTTAGATCATGACTGACAGACAAATACCTTCGTGATCAACTACGACTGGCAGTAAGTGACATAATTCCTGATTTTGAAATTCTGTTGCAGAGACATTCTGAAGACAGTTAATTTTAGGTTGTGATAATGTGTCTTACGTTTTCTTATTCATTTCTTTCTTCGTTACACGTGCTAAACATTTGTTTGTAACCTTATACTGTATAAAATTATATTTAAGTGCTTGGCGTAAGGAAAATGAAAATCAGTTAATAAGTCAGACAGTTGCTTCACTTCCCCTTCGGGTGACCGCCTCCCTCCATAGGTGCTATGCACGTTGCAGGTTACACAGTGGCTCGGTGCACGATCACAATTTCGCCACGGCTGCTCTAGGGGTTCGAATCCTGCTTGAGTTAATTACCTGGCTGGGATATTTTTCGAAGTTTTCGCTAATTGTAAAGAGAATAGATACTCGTATTATGTTACTCTATGGCAAATTCTCGAACTCAACTCGCCAGAAACTATATAATTACCACTAGAACTCAATGTTGTACCACTAAAACAAATTAAGTTAACAGTAACTGTACACTCAATGCTATGGAATGGAAAGAATGGTGCGTTTAAGGGAGGAGATATATCATTGGCCTGCAAGAATTGAGTGCAATTCATGTTTTTTCTATCTGAACGACTATAAAAGCTAAATGAACAAAAGGAACTAAATGAACTTAATATAGGCTACATATATTACACTTTAGAAAACACTATTCAGATTATTAAAATAGCTAATAATTGCCTGTAAAAATGATATCAAATTTGCATATTTTTTTACTATCGTAAAGTATTTGTATAATAAATAATTTACATAATAAAATATTTATTTACTTATTTTTTATTTATTTATGTATTTATTTATTTACTTTATTGATTTATTTATGTATTTATTTATGTATTTATTTATTTATGCATTTATTTAATTATTTATTCATTCATTCATTTATTTATTTATTTATGCATTTATTTATTTATTTATTCATTTATTTATTTATTTATTTATTTATTTATTTATTTAATGTTCCAATGACAGGTACGTTTCACTGAGACACATGTTAATTAATCGAACTAGTTTCTTGGAAATAACAAATTCAATAAGAATATCATATAAAACTTCTCTCTTAACCGAGTCATATGCCTTTTTGAAATCTATGAATAACTGATGCACTGTACCCTTATACTCCCATTTCATATTTATTTTATAAATCATCAAAAATTGGTAACATATGTACAGATCATGGTCTGCTGCAGCTTTTTAAGAACAAAAATAATTAATTAACCTTACAAGTTCGATAAAATGTCCTACTAATGGTTGGTTTGCAATTTTAATTTGGAAATTGTTTTTCATTCTGTCACATACGGGCTTTTGTAACTGAACAACTAATTTAAAATTAAGCATGTCTAGTTGTATTTCCTCTTGTTTCAAGAGCAAATAATATACTGGATTAACTAAGCTATTAGAGTTGGCAAACAAAGTAATATTTTAATCACATAAGAAGAACAATAATTGTTTCTGTACATCTGAAGTCTGATTAGTGTAATACGTAGATAGTCAGCGATGTATGCAATGGAGGGGAAAGGAACTAGCCAACTTATTCCATTATCTCCTTTCTTAGCTGCCTCATAAGTCGTGTCTGTTGGTATCACTTGTGAGGTTCAGACCTGTCTTCGGACAGTTGACTCAACAAAAATTTAAAGATAAAGCGTAGGAGCTATAGGGCTACCCAGAAGTGACTTCAACGGCCATTAGGACCTGCCATCTAGCGGCAATTTTTTCCTATTCATGTTACATGTTTGAGAAGAGAGAGAGAAATAAATCGTCCGGCCTTAATTAAGGATGACCACGAGGATCCGGAAATTAATAGCAAATAAAAATATAATTAATTAAATATGAGTGTTGTTATAAAGATAAAATGTAATAATTAAGCACCACTGATTATCAATTATGACATAAAATCTTAGAAGATGACTTTAAAATTATACTTATAAATAAAAGTTTTATTTAAAATTAGCATATCCTTAATTAAGGCCTTCTGAGTGGTATACAGTAAATGTAATTGTATAATCTGCAGGGAATCTTTAAGAATTTGCGAGATGATTTTTTTTAATTTCAAAAGATATTTATTTATTTATTTATTTATTTATTTATTTATTTATTTATTCATTCATTCATTCATTCATTCATTCATTTATTTATGTATTTATTTATTTAACCTGGTAGAGATAAGGCCATCAGGCCTTCTCTTCCCCTCTACGAGGGGATTACAACTACAATATTAAGAATACAATTACAATTAATATTAAATTTCCAGATACAATAAAAATCAGAGTACTAAAAGATTAACTGATTAATAAAAGCTAGACAGTTTATTGCAAAAGTTAAGAAGAGCGAAACGTTTTTTCATTAATTAAGTAAAAATTAAACCTACTCTACGCAGTAAGAAAATGCTTAATAAGCTTGCTTTTGAACGCTACAAAATTGCGACAGTCTCTGATGTCACAGGGTAGGGTATTCCACAAGCGCGAGAGCGAGATATTGATAATTGTTTTAAAAAATTATATGTAAATTTTGCTAAAGAACTCCGAGCACCAAACAATAAACCTGTCACTGACCAATTGAAGAGAGGGATGTTATACTTGGCACTAAGGTAGGGAATACAAGGTTCATAAATGGCCTCTTTTCGTGATCAACCTGAGCAGCTATCGGATGCGTTCGAGCAGGCTGTGCTTTAAGCATATAGCTTTTGTTTTTCTCTAAACAAAATAATGACAGTGATATCAATAAATCTCTTGTCACTTTATAGCCATCTGTTGTGAGTTTTATGAGAAATTTATTCAATATTATGTGTTTCGGTGCTTTAAATGTTTAGGCTCAAAATTGTATACAATGTACACTTATTTTTTTACTGTCGTAGTTAAAAATTAACCTTAAATTTAAAATAATATCGTCTATTCGTTAGCATTGGATCGTAATTTAAAATAACTTGAATCTTAAACTTAGAGCTGTGAAAATATTTTTGTTACAAACAGGCGTTACACAAGTAAAATGGGGATTACCTTCAGTAATTTTTCGCAACCTCAACAGCGTTGTATTGGTCAAGATGAGAAATGTAGATGCAATGATAAAACACCAAAACGTGAACAATGTTGCTGTATTGCTAGAGCTGAAGGAGATAGGAATGATGACGAAATTTACAGTCCAGAAATAAAGTCAATTGACATGTAAGTATGCATTTTTATAAGTAATCTAATTTTCTAATTGGTTATTTTACGGCGCTTTATCAACTGGTATAATTATGTAGCGTCTGAGTGAAATGAAGGTGATAAAAAATGAGTCCAGAATCCAGCGCCGAAAGTCACCCAGTAGGATTTGTTTTTGAATGGGTTGAGAAAAAACCATGGAAAAAAAACCCAACCAGGTAACTTGTCCCAACCAAGATTTGAACCCGGGTCAGACATGCTGTTACTCCACAGCCGTGGACAGTAATGTAATCTCCAAAAGAGCAAAAATAAATCGATTATGAAAGAACACAGAATAGGGGAGAGTTGGGTAGTATCGGACATCGGGTAATATCGAACAGTGAGTTTCTTTCATCTACAACCAGATGATTGTAACTGAATTACATGGTTACGTTTCTGTGATGTCGCATACAGTTACGTAACCATGTCAATCAGGTACTACCATCTGTGGTAGATGAAAGAAACGCACTGTCCGATATTACCCGATGTCCGATACTACCCAACTCTCCCCTATAGATAGTTCCAGTATCCCGACGTCCTAGACCTCAATGCCAGAAGATGATTTTGTGGTTAGCAACATTATCTGCAAGAACTTACGTTGTTTAACTTAACTTTAAACTAGGCCTATGTGTGGATACGAAACTGCCGGTCTCTTGTTGCAAGCAACGAAACTGCGTGTACGGCCGTGTATTCCCCTTCTTATCCCCTTGTTCTCCTTTGTTGTCCCATTGTTTTCTTTGTTTCAACCATGTTATCCTTATAACCCCTATGTTCTCCTTGTATTCCCCATGTTCTGCTTGTATTCTCGTTGTTCAATTTATATTCGCCCTGTTCCCCTTCTTTTTCTCTTGTTCTCCTTCTCTTCCCCTTGTTCTCCTTGTCTTTCTATTGTTCTTATCGTCTTCCCTTATTTTCCATGTATTTACCTTACTCTTTTTGTATTCCTTTCCTTCTCCTTGCATTCCACTTGTTCTTCTTGCATTAACATGTTTTCCTTCCATTTTCCTTGTTCTTTTCATTTCTCTTGTTATCCCTTATTCCCCATATTCTCCCTGTCCTTTCTTTGTCCTTCGTGTGTTACTCTCGTTCTTCTTATATTCCCTTTCTTCTCCTTCTATTTCTCTTCTTCACCTTGCAATCCCCTTCCTCTTATATTTATGTTCCTTCTTCTCCTCGTATTTCTCCTCATTCCCTAGTATTTCCCTTGTTCTTGTATTTCCCGTGTTCTCCTTGTCTTCTTATCATTGTCTTCCCTTATCCTCATTGTTCTCCCTGCAGCCCTTGTTCTCATTGCATTCCTTTTGTTCTCCTTGTCTTTCCCTTGTTCTTCTTGTATTACCCTTGTTTTCCCCTTGTTCTCGTTGTTTCACCTTGTCTTCTCCTTATTGTTTTTGTCTTTCCATAGTACTTCTTGTCCTTCCCTCGTTCTACTTGTACTCCCCTTGTTATCCTTACGAGTGTATTACCCTTGTTCTTCTTGTATTTCCCTTGTTTTCCCCTTGTTCTCCTTGTTTCACCTTATTCACTTTGTCTTCTCCTTATTGTTCTTGTCTTCCCATAGTACTTCTTGTCCTTCCCTCGTTCTACTTGTACTCCCCTTGTTATCCTTACGAGTATATTACCCTTGTTCTTCTTGTATTTCCCTTGTTTTCCCCTTGTTCTCCTTGTTTCACCTTATTCACTTTGTCTTCTTATTGTTCTTGTCTTCCCATAGTACTTCTTGTCCTTCCCTTGTTCTACTTGTACTCCCCTTGTTATCCTTACGAGTATATTACCCTTGTTCTTCTTGTATTTCCCTTGTTTTCCCCTTGTTCTCCTTGTTTCACCTTATTCACTTTGTCTTCTCCTTATTGTTCTTGTCTTCCCACAGTTCTCCTTGTCCTTCCCTCGTTCTACTTGTACTCCCCTTGCTATCCTTACGAATGTATTACCCTTGTTCTTGTTGTATTTCCCTTGTTTTCCCCTTGTTCTCCTTGTTTCACCTTATTCACTTTGTCTTCTCCTTATTGTTCTTGTCTTCCCACAGTTCTCCTTGTCCTTCCCTCGTTCTACTTGTACTCCCCTTGCTATCCTTACGAATGTATTACCCTTGTTCTTGTTGTATTTCCCTTGTTTTCCCCTTGTTCTCCTTGTTTCACCTTATTCACTTTGTCTTCTCCTTATTGTTCTTGTCTTCCCACAGTTCTCCTTGTCCTTCCCTCGTTCTACTTGTACTCCCCTTGTTATCCTTACCAGTATATTACCCTTGTTCTTCTTGTATTTCCCTTGTTTTCCCCTTGTTCTCCTTGTTTCACCTTGTCTTCTCCTTATTGTTCTTGTCTTCCCATAGTACTTCTTGCCCTTCCCTCGTTCTACTTGTACTCCCCTTGTTATCCTTACAAGTATATTACCGTTGTTCTTCTTGTATTCCCCTTGTTCTCCTTGTTTCACCTTATTCACCTTGTCTTCTTCTTATTCTTCTTGTCTTCCCATAGTTCTCCTTGTCCTTCCCTCGTTTTACTTGTACTCCCCTTGTTATCCTTACGAGTATATTACCCTTGTTTTTCTTGTATTCCCCTTGTTTTCCCCTTGTTCTCCTTGGTTCACCTTATTCACCTTGTCTTCTCCTTATTGTTCTTGTCTTCCCATAGTTCTCCTTGTCCTTCCCTCGTTCTACTTGTACTCCCCTTGTTATCCTTACGAGTATATTACCCTTGTTCTTCTTGTATTCCCCTTGTTTTCCCCTTGTTCTCCTTGGTTCACCTTATTCACCTTGTCTTCTCCTTATTGTTCTTGTCTTCCCATAGTTCTCCTTGTCCTTCCCTCGTTCTACTTGTACTCCCCTTGTTAGCCTTACGAGTATATTACCCTTGTTCTTCTTGTATTCCCCTTGTTTTCCCCTTGTTCTCCTTGGTTCACCTTATTCACCTTGTCTTCTCCTTATTGTTCTTGTCTTCCCATAGTTCTCCTTGTCCTTCCCTCGTTCTACTTGTACTCCCCTTGTTATCCTTACGAGTGTATTACCCTTGTTTTTCTTGTATTCCCCTTGTTTTCCCCTTGTTCTCCTTGTTTCACCTTATTCACCTTGTCTTCTCCTTATTGTTCTTGTCTTCCCATAGTTCTCCTTGTCCTTCCCTCGTTCTACTTGAACTCCCCTTGTTATCCTTACGAGTATATTACCCTTGATCTTCTTGTATTCCTCTTTTCTCTCGTATTCTGCTTGTTTTCCCTGTATTTCTTTTCTTCTCCTTGTATCACCTTTGTTCTCCTTGTCTTCCGCATGTTCTCTTGTTTTGCCCATATTGTCCTTGTCTTCCCCTTTTCGTCTGTTTTCTTTTTCTTCTCCTTGTTCTCCTTTTCTTTCCCTTGTTCTTGTCTTCCCCTGTTGTCCTTGTCTTCCCCTTGTTGTCTTTGTCTTCCCCTTGTTGTCCTTGTCTTTCCCTTGTTCTCCTTGTATTATTATTATTATTATTATTATTATTATTATTATTATTATTATTATTATTAAAATCACAATAAAGTTAGAACTCAAACTAACGAACGGGTGAATACAACTCTTAAAATGAGTTTAAAATCGACAATGCACAAATATTTAATATCTGCACTGCAGAACTGTCAACACAATAAAGAGAACCAACCTTATAATAAAATGAGTCGACACAATATGAAATTTAACTTGTGAAACATATTGAAAGATTGTGATACTGGATGTGAATAAAAATGATGACAATAGAAAAACTGTTCAAATGTCCCCCTTCTCTCCTATTCATTAACAGCAATGGAAGAGATCCAATCTATACCCCTTCTTAATACTATCTTTGCAGTTCGTAGGGGTAGGCCTACATGGCTTTGTCTTTACTCTTTCGAATTCTGCACACTTCAACACCAAATTACCTTTCGTCTCGTTTCTCTTATCTATACTCTAACCACGACGTAAATACCAGATCACGTATCTGTGGCACGCTAAGTATACCTCTTCATAGAACATCTTGTTATTCATCATCTTTTACAATATCCACCTCGCGTCAATGGAATTCCTTGTCACAAAGTATTAGGGGCTGCAAGACAATAAACACCTTTAAGAACAGCTTAAAAGATAACCTTATTAGCATTTCACTCCAATCTTACTGATTTAAACTATCACTGACTACATTGTTACTTTTTTCTTTAGACATCATCCTGATTGTGCTGTATTTTAATTGTCTCGTAATAATCTCTTTCTATTATCTAATATTATTTGAAATATATTAACATTCTATGTATTTTAGTTTAATTCTGCTACACAGTTTATTTCAGTGTTTAATTAATAGTTCATAGTATTTTGTTGTTTAATTTGTAAATAACTTTTGTATACATGTAACTCTCATCTAAATCAAATTGTTGGATTCTTTGTAAGTTCATGCATATGTATATACACTTTTTGCTGGTTGAGTGGAAGAGAAGGTCTTACGGCCTTAACTCTGCCAACTAAAATAAATCATTATTATTATTATTACATGGTCCATTCTGTAAAAGGCTTGGTAATGCCAAAAATATATATATATTGGAGTAGGGTGCCGCAAGTTTTATTTGTAAATATGATACATCTCTCGGGAAGAGATGCCTGAATGTACCGGTAAGGCGTAGAATAGAGAAAGAAATGAATAGCCATGTATAGGTCGCTATCTTATATGCATTGAGAGTAAACATGTCGGTTGCTATACTCACCATCGTCCTCTGTTGTTTGCTGCCAGTTAATTGCTTAAATACGCCGGCTTCTATTTGCTCTGCATATGCTTCGACATTGTGAATTTTCTCTCTTCACTCAAATTCACTTGCGAATTTTTCTAATTTGACTTGTCGACTGCTGATTGTTACAGTGTATCGAATGCTGCGCGATCCAATTCTTGCCTCCGTTTTCTCCTCCTTGCGTATCGCTAGATGACGTCACGCACTTCAACTCGTGGCTAACGGAAAGATAGGCTATGGCGCGAATCGGAGTCACATGGTTTTCTTGGTCTAGTCATGTCATGGCCATCGTGACAATCACCTAATATAAATTTAATACATGTTCAAAGATCTAAAAAGAAAAAAAAACAAAAACAAAAAACAAAGGCTTGCTATATTAAACTCGTGTTAAACGTGCATTTATGTAGATATAATCTTGTTCAATGTTGGCCATGTTATGACTAAGAATGTGACGTCACGACGCTCCAACTCAAGGTTATGTTGGATAAACTGTCACACTGATCGATCGCCGTTAGCTTTATTGGAATATGTAATATAGTTTAGAAATTATAGGCACGACAAAACTCGCCTGAAAATGTATCGGTTGACTTCTAGAGATGGAACTCTAGTACTTAGGGTTGTCAACCTTCCGTATTTCCCGGGATCTCCCGTATTTTCACCTGTAGTCTCGTCGCTCTTATTTCCGGCAGCCAATCACGTTGCAGGTTGGCTACATTTAAAGGTGTGCGTCTTGTGATTAGCTGCTGATGACTTTATGCACTTCCTAAGGCTCGATAAATACTTAATATAATCGCCCACCATTTTGGCGTTCACAGAAAGCACACGAGGACGTTATTTGCCGCTCATTTGCCAAATTACAGTGCGTTTGATGGAGCTACGACATGATAATTAGGGAGCGGATTTTTATGTGCTAAAAATTTTAAATATATTTATTTTTTATGTGCTAAAAAGTACGAAAATATTTGCTAAAAATAAAAAAAATATATTTATTTTAAATATGACAAAAATACCTTACTTAGCTTGAAAAAAAATGTTACTAGATACTCATCAACCACACTTGAGTGCTAGTAATTGGCAGAGAATTGCAGTGAACAACAAAGGTCATCTCCAAATTCTCCATCACAAATGCATGCCGATTATCTCTGAACAACGACTTATACTGTGAAAACGATCTTTCCACATCACAGGACGTCAGACGTGGATATTTAAAGAGAGGAATCTCACAAACACATACACCGTCAATTTCACCTACAGGCACATCCTCCAATACTTTAGCAACTTTACACATTTTTTTATATCCACTGTTTTCCCAAACACATTCTGGAATTTGTCCCTTAGTAATTGTGCTTCTCAACCTGGTAGCGAGTCTAGTTTAATTTCCACGGCACGCACCTCCCTGCTTCAGACAACAGGTTTTTGGATGTTTCGAGTTTTTTTATGATGTCACACAAAAACTTAAATTTGCTAATAGGAAAGCCAAATCGTTTTTTAAATAACCATCTTTCAGTATATCTTGAAGGATATCGATTGACGAAGCCCGATAACAGGGAATCACAACAAGATATACTCGATAGAAGATGAGCGAGAGGCGAGAGATTTGTTTAATTTAAATAATGTTCATACCCGAGCTCTTATCTGTTGTGTTTCACAAACAAAGCGTGCAATGGTATCATCTTCAACAATAAACATTCCTAATTATGTGTTGCAAGATCTCTCCTCCTTGTCCATGTTAATTTATTCTCTAATAATAACACTGATATGCTATCTAGTAGTTCTCATAACTTGAGGCGATACTATTACGAAAATGGATCACGGATACACCACGGAGCGCTTAGAAACACGAAGCAACCAAGAATTCCTAAAAGAGATAACGTACTTCAGAGTGATATAATTGATTCAGTTTTAAAATATTTAAAAGTTCTTGTTAAAAAAATTATATAAGTAAAAAAAAACTCTAAGATTTATGTGTTTATAATACATTTCCTGAAAATATGTATTTACTTAATTTTTTTTGTGAAAATATGTGTTTTTATGTGAAATAAAATTCGGGTTTTAAACTTGAAACTTCATGTTCGGAATTTTTAACTTTGTTAATTGTGTTTTATCACACGCAAAAAGAATATTTAATTACATAGGAATCCGCTCCTTAATGATAATGTTTAACGGTGCGGCAAATAGATTCCTCATCTAGTAGCTCGGCAACGAAAGAACAAAAATTACGAACGATACTACCTACCTAGACTTCATAGAACTTCACTTCCTAAGGCGTAAGCAAAGAGGAGGAGTCACGCCGGAAATAACAGCGACACGACTATAATTTTTAACATTCTCCCGGCTCCCGTATTTTTCTTCTCTTCGAGCATTTTTCTCTCTTACTTTTACATAATGTAAAAATCATTATTCTAAACATTTGAAGAGTCCACTGCAAGAATGATAGATGTCACTTTCTTGTCGAAAATGAACCAAGACTGGCTAATGCATAGCTTAAGACATATAGAATGTACATAGAGAGTTATATAGCATTAACACTGATAGTCATTGTCCAGTAATGATCGGAAAATCACAGTTAAGCTTTGAGCGCTAAGCATTTCAAACTTTCAATTGCTTCTCCTGAAAAATGCATTCCAAATGACATCCATCATTCTTGCAATGGAGTCTTCATTTGATTTTGCCGTGAATGATGGTTTATATAATGAATTTTGTTGTTCAAGAGTGCTTTAAAATGGGCAGTCTTAGTAGAAAATAATGTTTACCAGATGTACAGTAGGTTTTAATGCTCATCTGTTTAAAATCAGATAATATCAATATTATAAATTTGGAAAGGCAATAATTGGACAGATGTTCGAAACAGGAGCACAACACATCTATTGAAATCAGAGCTACAAACTGCAGTCGACCTCAACTACTACGCGCAACAAAATCTGTCTCAAAATACCTTACTCTTAATTTAAGCGAAATGTAGAATAGAGTCGTTGTTTAGTAACTGAACTGAATAATTTATCAATTTTCTATGTGAAATTTAGTTGATTCTTTAGTATCCCATGTTTCCTCCCAAAAAAAGTTGGCAACCCTATTAGTACTTGACCAAACTTAATCCTGGCTAAAACTTAACCTCGTGTTATACAGTTTTAACTCTAGATTTGAGTTGACTAAAATTCTGTTTCATGAATATGTTACTTTTAACACCGGGTTAAGCTTGGGGTTAAGTTAACACCTCCTTTCAGTTGGGTTAATTGTTTAACTCGGGGCTAAAACGAAAATGGCTGCTGGAGACGTATTCACGTCAAAATTTATTTCAATATTTTGACAGGAGTGCACACGCCTTTCTTGCTCTTCTATTTTCGTTCATTAAAACTAGAATTCAAGAGAAAGAGTTAAGACAGTGGAGCCAGACATGTTCTACTTTAATGTATACAGCATTTGACAATGGCATTACTTCTAGTTAATACAAAATACACTCAGGGACAAAAAAACCGGACACTTCTATGTTTGCTTGTATTTTGTTGCCAATTATTTCAAAATGAAATAAAACCCATTTAAACAAAATAATGTTTCATTTAGCACCTTATACGATAACATTTGAAAAAAAAATCTCTGATGAGAAAATTTACAAAAAAATTACAAAGGGCGTATAACTATGGCATCGTTTGGGCTGTTTTTTTTTTTTTCATTTTATGGTGCCTTAAACATTAAAAACTCTTTTTAGTGACGGGTATTACTTCCTCTGGCTTGAATAACTGCATCCATAAGTCTTGGCATGCTCTCAATTTGGTTAGCAATGTCTTCTCGAGGAATAAGTTCCCATTCTTCGCCAAGTGCTCGCCTCAACTCTTGTAACGATTCTGGTCTCGGTCGTCTATTCTTAACACGCTGTCCCAGCATGTCCCACACGTGTTCAGTTGGGTTCATGTCTGTACTCCTTGCTGGCCATGGAACAACATGGATTCCCACTTCTTGGAGATAATCTCCGACCGCATGGGCAATATGCGGCCGTGCATTATTGTGCATTAAAACAAAATTATCGCCTACAAATTGGCCAAATGGCACAACACGATCAGCCAAACATTCATTTATATACCTATCAGCTGTTAGTCTTCCATTTTCAACAAAAACCAACTCTGTACGAGCATCCGCACACACTCCTGCCCAAACCATCACTCCACCACCTCTATATGGCACATTTTCGGAAATGCAACACTGTGAAAATCGTTTTCCCCTCCTTCTCCAAACTCTTTCACGTCCATCAGGTGAGCACAGATTGAAACGGGACTCATCGGTGAACAGAACACAACTCCACTGTCCATTTCTCCAATCCCTGTGATCATTTACAAAACGCAGTCGTTCAACTCGATGCATCCTAAGAAGTCTGGGACCTGTTGCAGGTCTACTTGATATCAGTCCACTTGCTTTCAACCTCCTTCTAACTGTTTTGGCCGAAATTAGGCGTCCATGTATGTTAACAAATTGCTGGGCTACACTAGTAGTTGGCAGGTTGCGCTCCCTAAGAACTCTCAACACCATATACCTGTCTTCATTTGGATTTGTAGCTCTTAGACGACCCGAACCTGGTCTTCTGGTATATTCTAGGGTCTCTCTATACCGTTTTATGGCATCATGGGTTGTGCTTCTAGCCATATTCATAACATTTGCAATGTAACGTACACTGCGTCCATCATCGTAAAGGGCTACAGCTCGAGCCACATCTTCAGGTCGCATCTTGTTTTAAGACAAATGTTACAACCCCACTTAAACTCAGAAAATGTAAAAATAAAGAAATAACGAATGATAACGATAATGAAGCACAAAATGGTTGAGACAAAATTGTTATAACCGAGACTCCGAAAGAAAAATTGGAATATTTGGTTGTAATGGCTTGTTTATAAAACAAAAAACAATCAACAATGTATACACGTCTCCATAACAACAGATGGCTACCATAATATTGTATGAGAAGATAATGTTTTGCAAAATACCAGCAAATATTAAAGTGTCCGGGTTTTTTTGTCCCTGAGTGTATTAGATTTTTCTTATTCCTCCGTGATAAAGTAGCTATAAAAAAGGAAAATTATATTACCAATAATATACATATTATAAAATTTGTTTAATATCTATATACCGGCATTTCCCATAACTGTGATCCTAGAACACAACTGTGGTCCACGATACAACTATTCAAAGAACATTGTAGAAGTAACATAGTCCATGTTGAATCTTCCGTACACTACTTTTAACACTTGAATATAAATAATTGATTAAATGGCGATCTTACTCGTGCTCTCAACACACAGATCAATTTCAGAACACACACACTATTTGACACAACTCTTCATCACACGAACGCACCCACACAACAGACAGCGAAGTTGAGATAGCGCCGAGATCTAGTAGGCTCTGAGGATGGTGTCAAGTAGCACCAAAACAGCTGTAAGCCGCACATGCTTACATAATTAACACGAGTAAGATCGCCATTTAATCAATTATTAACATATAAATTCGTAAATAGCTGCAAATTACAATACAGTAAAAATATAGATAAACGAGATACTACATTATGGAGTACAAAATTTGCATGGACCATAGTTTGTTCCAGGACCATAGTTATGGGAAATGACGGTATGTATGTGTTCTACTTCCTAAAAAGTGATTTGTTTTTCCATTTTCTAACTGTTCGATGCTATCAAAGCATTACATATTTTAATATTGCTAATGCGATTAGATTAATATTTATGTTTCTTTATGCAAAATGGACACACTTTTGTTACGGAAGAACAAGAATTTATTTCATCGATCCAATTATTAGTATTATTTGTGTGATTAGATATACGTATTAATAAATTAATGGAGGTCATCTTAACTGATCCCAGCCAATCAGAAAGAGAACATCCAATGTCTCAACTCTCATTATAAATGGCCTCTAATTAAAACTAATGTTCTCTTATGTATTACAGAACTAAACCTTCACATCTCCTTTGCCAACATCATGAGAGTTCTTGTAAGGGAAAGAATGAAGGTAAATGGTAAAATGTTCCGTGTACACTTGGTCAAAATGAAAATGGCCGGCGTCTGAGAGACGTAAGTTCCAATCGGGTATTTCCGTGGGCGCTCGGGATAGTCAGGCTTTGTTCAAAAGATTGCGTATATTCTTCTAATAGTTATAATGGGGAACACAACTACTCGTATTAATCACTAACTCTTCCAAAAATAATTCATATACGAGATTTAAAACAGATAGTTCAAATTGTTTAAACAGTGAATATTGTAACACAAACACTATATACTGTATAACAGGTTCTCAAGTGGAGTATGACCATTGCTCGTTATAATGCCATTCTGACTGCAGTAAAACTCTTGGCGTAGTTTGTAGAGCGATAGCGGACAGTTCGTGAGGTTGCGAGTTAAAATCTTCGTGGAGTTACTAAAGTTGTTTTATTTTTTGTTGGCTTTTAAATGTATCAGTGAAAATATAACATGTTTTCGTCATTGCTTTTATCTCTAGAACACTTTTCGCTATATATTTTTTTTTTCGTGTTAATAGAAACTTTGACGCTAGATGGGAGTAACACTAAAGACGACAATTAGGAGCTTTCATATTAAAATGCTGTGTTAATTAGTATTAATCCCTGCTGCTTTACACTCCATTGCCTAAGTAACATTCAGTAAATATGTTGACGGTTAAATAATTGGCAATAATTAATTTGCAAGTTGTGCTACAGGGAATATGATTATTATCTAAATTCGTGATCATCAGTGCCTAAACGTAGTAATTGTAAACAAGAAGAAAAACCATAATTCTGATGACAAAATATATTCTGATATCCTGGAATTATAACCACAAATTTTTACCAATTTTGTAATTATCTGTAAGTAACATGAATTAACATAAGCAAAATTATTTACTATATTACACTAAAAGGAGTTGTAAAAAATAAAAAAAGGACAAAAAAAATCTCTATGGAAATTCGAAGCATGCTGTGGAGGTAGCCCAAATCAGCACCTTGTATAGTGAGGATCACGTAAGAGTGATTCCTAAAAGTCTAATTTGGCCGTCTCTTCAATGTTGCCAACTAATACCAGATATCACCAAAGAGGGTAAAATCACAATGGTACGTACTGAAATAATAATAATAATAATAATAATAATAATAATAATAATAATAATAATAATAATAATAGTAATAATAATATTGTTAACAACAATAATGTCTTGCTTATTTACCACATCTGATCTTTACGTTGCGAGGTGTTTCCTAAATGGTTCAATAATTTATTTATTAAATAGTATATTTTCCTGGTGGACTTCTCGCACATTATGTTGGCAATTAGGATTAGCATGATCTAATATTACATTTATTTTGTCAGGCAACATGAAATTTATTGCTTCGAGTAAAGAGTTTACGATTCATGAGACCTAACCTAAAAATATATTTACTTACTTGCATTTTCATGAGTTTGCTTTACTGTAAACCGAAATCATTGCTGCCAACACAACAAGTAGAAAATAACTGCCAGTTGTAGTATTTGTCAGTACCCGAAATTCGAAACGAAGTTGGTAAAAGAAAATTCAACCTGAGAGCTAGAAAATCACTATAATCCACTAGCATATTTAGTAATAGTGGAAAAATGGTTAGGTTTCACCCTTAGGGTATTAAGCAAGCTGATTCGGACTATATTATGGAGTTAACTAAAGCGGCGCACAGAGGTTTAAGGTAGTGAACTGCGCGCTCACCTGAAGGGACTTAGAAAATTTTCGCTGCTCAAGAGACTGCCACTTTCATTTCGACCAAGTGTACATAGAAATTGACTCACAAATTTCTTTGCAAGAAAACTATTAATGATGTCAAATCGAAACCTCCCATCAGACTGCTCATACACAGCAGATAAGACACAGAAAAAAATCGGAGTAGGCTGTATCTCCTTGTCTTCTCCTTATCATTGTCTCATCCTGTCTTCCTTATTCTCCTTGTTCTCTTTGCAGATAGAATTTTATTGGTGTTAAGGTAAACACCAGCAGTGACTATCAACATCTCTTCTTTCCAGATATAACTTACCCTAAAAACTCGATATATCTTCGCTGTACTGGTACCAAATACTTAGCCTACTATAATAATAATAATAATAATAATAATAATAATAATAATAATAATAATAATAATAATAATAATAATAGCAGCATTGGCGTGAGTGCGAAATATCGCGGACCTGACATCTAGCGGAGAGGGATGGAATTACGTCCACATATACAAATATTAACAAAGCGAGATTCGGACTATTGTTTAAAACGTGAGTTACTAATGTGGAATTATATATGAAACACTTAAGAAATGTTGAATAATATTTAATGTAAAATTATTATCTTATATCAAAGCTGCATATTATGAGAAATATTGCATACTTCATATTACTTTCCGTAATTAATTGTTACATATTTTTTCTTTGGTTTACAAAATCAATCTGATATTACAAATGAATTTACAGTAATGTTTTATATACGCATTGCTGACAACTGCAAAGATAAAATTGATAGTAATCTGATGCTTGTAATAATTAGTAAACAACAGTTAGTAGACAACAATAAAACTTAATTTGATAAAACCTTAAAATCCAATACATTTTAACTTCTATTTATTTATTAGGTCTAAATCAAAAAACTAATTTGTATTTTTCTATCAACACAAAGACGAAGGAATTAGGCCTACTAAAGAATGTTGTTGACTTAAGTTTTATGAACTGTCAGAAATCGAAAGTACGATTTGGAGCAATTTGTAATGCTCCAATTGTCACAATTATAAACAGCACATATACACCGTGACATTTTAACACTAGTACTAATTCATACAACTATTAACAAATTAACTAGCCCAGCAACAATATACATTGCAGTTGATTACAGCTTGTTTCGCGAGTATCTCCATCCCGGCAGGTAGGTAGCAGCACCATCGTCGTTCGCACGTAAAACTGCTAGCTGTCCGGTATTATTATAGTAAGGTATTTGCTGGTACTCCTGGGAGTAGCCATCTTGTATGCATTGAGAGGAAACATGTCGGTTGCTATAGTAACCATCTTGCTCTATCGTTTGCTATCCGTTGCTTATGCGCCTGCTCCCATTTGTTCTGCATATATGCCTGGATATTGTGGATTTTTTTCTCTTCGCTCAGCTTCACTAGCGAATTTTTCCAATTTAACTTGTTTACTGTTGATTGTTGCTAACTTGAGATTGTAGCTTGGGTTGTTAAAAATCGTTTGACACCACTGCGAACGTTCTACAGCTTTGCGTTCTCGAGTTTCACTGCCTCGGCAGTCGCACGACATAATTTGTACCTCAACTTCCCCCTCCCGCATATTGTTAGATGACGTCACTCACTCCAACTCGTAGCCACGCTCCAACCCAAGGTCACGTCGGATACATTGATCTTTCATCTGTTGATCGCCATTTATTTCAAGGGAATATGGCCATGTAATTTAACAATTTATAGGCTGAAAATGTTTCAGTCGAATTTCTTGGATGGCATCCTAGCACTAGACCGAACTTACAGACGTATTCACGTCAAAAATTAGCTGCCCATACTACCAATAAATGCAAAAGCGGGAAAACTTACTTGGAATATTGCTTTAAGAACAACAACTCAGTGGAGGAAACAGTTGATTCTCATTTTTCCATGAATCTCTACTGTCACGTGATATGCGAAGCAAGGTCGTCGTCTTCTATTCTAGCTTCAATTTCGCAGTCTTACAATTGAAAAGCAGCTGTACCATAGGCACTAAGTTCCAAAGTTATATATTCAATGAAAGTAAATAAAACATTTTACAATGCATATTTTTTATTCTGAACAGAAGCAAAATATTATGACAAATCCGTATTACTCAGAATACTATCCAGTGCATTTACATCAGTATACTGGAATTCAAACAAAATTTCTAATAGTATGTTTAACTGAAACTGAAAAGACCTAAGTACCAAATCATGTGCCATTTAAAGGTTCTGTAGCTTCTTGCATTTTCTTTTTTGCTTAAATTCCATGTTTACGAGGTAATAAACAACGAACATTAACACACAGTGATGACATTCAACAACTGCCACTTATAACTTTTCTAAGTAAAGCCTATTAGAACTTAGTATGCAGCGCCATAACCTTACAATGTAGATAAAACTTACATAATTTGTAGAGGTATTGGCAATGGTATATAGAACCATTTTAGCAAAGATCTTAAAAGCAATATTTTTTTGCACTTAGTGTCTTTGGTACAGCTACTCTTCAATTGGTAGGCCTATTCGCAGCTATTTTTGATATCTACCAAACGAACAGGAGGGGTAACATAGTAGCAAAAGAACTAGCTAGATATAGAATAGACTTTGTGGGAGTACACGAGGTTAGGTTAGATGGGAACAGCATAACACAAATAGGAGATTATTTGTTGTATTATGGGGAAGGAAACGTTAATCACCAATTAGGAACAGGATTCATTATTCATAAAAGAATAAAATCAGCAGTAAAAAAGGTCGAATTTATCAGTGATAGGTTATCGTATTTAGTACTTAAGGGTAAATGCTGCAATATGGTAGTTATAAATGCTCATGCTCCTACAGAAGAGAATGACGACCTTATAAAGGATAGCTTCTATGAGGAATTGGAACAGACTTTTGATCAGTTACCTAGATATCACATGAAAATTTTATTGGGAGATTTCAATGCTAAAGTAGGACGGGAGGATATTTTTGGACCGGTGCTTAGGAAAATATTTGGGGCTAAGAGGGATGAAGTTACAGGAGAATGGAGAAAGTTACACAACACAGAACTGCACGCATTGTATTCTTCACTCGACATAATTAGGAACATTAAATCCAGACGTTTGAGATGGGCAGGGCATGTAGCACGTATGGGTGAATCCAGAAATGCATACAGAGTATTAGTTGGGAGGCCGGAGGGAAAAAGACCTTTGGGGAGGCCGAGACGTAGATGGGAAGATAATATTAAAATGGATTTGAGGGAGGTGGGATATGATGATAGAGAATGGATTAATCTTGCTCAGGATAGGGACCAATGGCGGGCTTATGTGAGGGCGGCAATGAATCTCCGGGTTCCTTAAAAGCCAGTAAGTAAGTAAGTATCTGCTGTGTATTTCTATGTGCGCATTTTGAGTGGAGATTTCGGTATGAGCTCATTGTCAATTCCCATGTCACAGCACTTGAATCAAGATCAATGTGGATCAGAGTTTATCCTAAGGTACAAGATTAAGTTTAATGCCTGATTCCTTTATCACCAGTAATTGAAATTTCACTTTTAAAACAACATTTAAAAAATCAAACACAGTTAAATAAGAATGAATGATTTTTTCAAATTGTTATATGCAGTTGGCACGTCAGCTGAAGATGATGAATCAGATGAAAACTTGCAAAGAATCTCAAAGTCTTGCTGTCAAATGGAAAACTTCAGCATCACAGCAACAGGTAAATAATATAACTCTTGTGAGAAATAACTTATCAACTATCACTGTGTTTTAAATAAGATAATAATACCCTCAATCTTTTTTTATAGAATCTAAGTCAGCAGAGTCATTTTACGGATACGACATGCCAAAAAATAAGATCTCAAGTAAGTACGGCAATGACTAATAATAATTAAACAAATGAAGCACATAGAGAGGTCATTACTAGGGCTAGGATTCTGAAGAAATTGCATCTTTTTCTGGTAAGCCAGAAACATAGATGCGTTAGTATTTACCTGTTGAATGATAAATGGAGCATTTTAAAGCATACTTGATAGGGCACGTTTTTGCATTTTTAGTCCTCTTACGAATATTTTTGTTCTATTTGGTAATTTTTTGGGTAATTTTCGTTGAATTTTTATCACAAATTCCCATTAGAGCCATTATTTCACTTTTTATTTCCTTCGATTTTTTTTCTCAATACATTTTACTCATAACTAACTGTAGTAACTTTGAGGCATATCACTTTAGTTGACGTCGTACAAAATTTTGTCCAATATTCTTTTGAGAAGATTAAGTCCATATGTAGATGAAATTATTGGGGATCATCAGTGTGGTTTTAGGCGTAATAGATCAACTATTGATCAGATTTTTTGTTCTCGACAGATATTGGAGAAAAAATGGAAGTATAAGGGTACAGTACATCAGTTATTCATAGATTTCAAAAAAAGCATATGACTCAGTTAAACGAGAAGTTTTATATAGCATCCTTATTGAATTTGATATTCCCAAGAATCTAGTTCGATTAATTAAAATGTGTCTAAGTGAAACTTACAGCAGAGTCCGTATAGGTCAGCTTCTGTCTGATGCTTTTCCAATTCACTGTGGGCTAAAACAAGGAGATGCACTATCACGTTTACTTTTTAACTTTGCTCTAGAGCAGGGGTCGTCAGCACAGAGCACGCTGGGGCTAGTCTCTCTTACCCGAGGAAAACGCAGTGCACTAGGGTGCACTCCGTAGCTGCTAGTAGGAATGCTCTCCATCTCTCCCTGTTGCACGACACTGCACACGGGACAGCACTGCATACCCTTTGCACATTAAGCGAGTGCTGACGACCACTGCTCTAGAGTATGTCATTAGGAAATTTCAGGATAACAGACAGGGTTTAGAATTGAATGGGTTACGGGTTACTGGTAGATTGGTTTCTTTCTGGCATGTAAATTTTGTTTCCAAACTAGGGTCTGCATTACTTTGTTTCAGAGACTAGTCGAACTCTTGACTGGCTATCAAACTGCTTCTGGATGTGTGCTGTTGGTTGTCAACAGGTGAAATAATCTAGATTCATTACATTCGTCCAATTTCCCCATCAATTTTAACAATTTATACAGAGATTATGGAAAATTACAAACCGCAGTATACAAAAGTATAATATTTATTGTATTACTTTAAATGTAATTAATCAAATCATAAATGTACAAATTATCAAACGTCTTCAATGCAAATAAAAATACTGCACAATTGTACCAAAGTTTCTGTTTCTTGCTTGCAAAGTAATTTGCAAGATATATTATCACCATACAGTAGCAAGAATCTATAAAACATTTCATGCACATGAAATATTGGACAAAACAAATGAAGCTGTAGAACAAGAACAGTTTCACATTTTGTTCTGCAGCATTAGAAGCTTCTGTCTAACGGAACAAAGCAGACTGCTTGTGCCCAAGCTGAGGTCTACCCAAGACCACGGTTTCCGTTTGCGTATCGACTGCTCTGAAGGACATTTACGCAATCTTTGGAAGAAGTGTGTGATGTTTGGTGCTGACATAGAACGTCTGTTAATGTGAGGGCGACGTATTGGTGTAGGTGGCGGTGCCATTGGCAAAAAAGTAATTGCACTCCCATGTTTCCATTCTTCTTCGAAATCCTGTTCCTGTAAAAATATTTAAACAGTGATTTAATAAATACAAGAATAAGGAAGTATCTAATCAATTTAATTAATTGATTAACTAGCGGACTTACTCGTGTTAATTATGTAAGATTTGTGCGGCTTACAGCTGTTTCAGTGCTTCACGCACCATCCTCAGAGCCTACTAGATCTCGGCGTCATCTCGAACTTCTCTGCCTGTTATATGGGTGTGTTTGATTGTTGAAAGATGTTGAAGAGTGTAATCAAATAGTGTGTATGTACTGAAATTGATCTGTGTGTTGAGAATTTGATCGGTGTGTGTTTTAGTGTGTTTGTACATTTCGTACTGTTCTAGTGTGTTGAGTTTTTGGTTCTTGGGTTATATATGTAGGATTTCCATGTCCGTATTTATGTTATTGTACAGTAGCGTGCAAATTAATCTGAACACGACATATTTTTACATTTTCTGTCATTGTTGGCCTCACAGCTGCTCATACCGCTTTAATTGACATCTGTAGTACGTGTAATTCCATTGTTGAAGGTCTGTCGTTATTATTTTTTTTATAATATGTGACATTTTGCCTGTCGTTTTGTACTTATAAGCATTTCAGTTGTGTTGAAGACTTAATACTGCAATCCTGTGTACATTCTGTCGTCTTCACAAATGGATACAACTCCACGAAAACGGTCTAAAATTATAACATTAGCAGAGCATTCTTCTATGACACAGAGGCAAATTGCTGCAGAATGTCACATCGGTTTGGCTACTGTTAATTCGATCATAAAACAATACAGGGAGACTGGATCCATCACACCCCAGAAAAAAGGAAACTGTGGCCGGAAAAGGAAGACTTCACCTGCAGATGATCGTTTAATTGTCAGGAAAAGTAAATTAAATCCTAGACTAACTGCTGTCGAGTTAATGGCTACCGGTACCACTGGGGCGAATATTCACGTCACAACAGTGTGGCATAGGCTTTTGGAAGCTGGACGAAGGGCTCGTAAGCCTATTAAGAAGCAACTGCTAACCCCTGTTATGTGCAAAAAACGCTTAATGTGGGCAAAATTACATCAACACTGGACAATGAATGACTGGAAGAATGTACTTTTTTCCGATGAGTCTCATTTCGAGGTCCACGGCCACTGTGTTTCTTATGTACGGAAAGGATCCGAAAAAGTAACAGCAGCTCATCTCCAACAAGCACCCAAATACCCCCCTAAAGTAATGTTTTGGGGTTGTTTTACACATGAAGGGCCTGGAGCATTAATACCTATCAAGGGAATGAATTTTGACAAGTATATTCACTTATTGGAAACCTGAATCGTACCCCAGCTGCAAAAATCATTTCCGGATGGCAGAAGTGTGTTCCAACAAGACCTGGCACCATGCCATACGTCTCGAAAAACTACAGAATTCTTCAACAAGAAGAATATTCAGGTACTCCCCTGGCCAGGCAACTCACCAGACATCAACCTCATTGAGAACTTGTGGTCATTTTGCAAAAGAAGAATGCAAAAAATGGATTGGTCTACAAAGGAGAAGATGATTTCTGCCCTCATTGGTGTATGGTTTCACGATGAAGAAATGAAGTATATTTGTGGGAAATTAGTGGAATCCATGCCAAATCGTCTCAGAGCTGTTATTAGGAACAAGGGAGGCCACATAGATTACTGAGGTATGTCTTAGATCCTTTTTTATCCCGTTTGAGTGTTTTTGCATAAGTAATTATGTTGTTCGGATTAATTTGCACGCTACTGTATGTATGGTTAGCATTAGTTCTGTGTTCGGCATATGTAGATGTATTGTGTCCTCTGGTTATTGCTTTAATGTGTTCTTTGTAGAGTGTTTGGAATGATCTGCCTGTCTGTCCTATATAGAACTTATCGCAACTATTACATGTGAGTTTGTATGCACCTGTGTGGTCGTATTTATTTGTTTGTGTTTTTTGTGTGTTGAGATGTCTTTGTAGTATGTTTTCTGTTCTGTATGTTATGTTGTATTTTTGCTTTCTGAATGAAGATGCGATCTTATGTGTGCTTTTGTTTTCATATGTTAGTGTGATGTATATTTCTTGTGTTCTTGTGTTTGTGTTGTGTTTTGCGTGTTTTGTGTTTGTTAAGTTTTTGTTTTGTCTTTCTTATGATGTTGTCTATTATGTTTGGATTGTATCCGTTTTCTTGTGCTATGTATTTGATTGTGTTCACTTCTTCATTGTAGTGTTGTTGGCTCATGGGTATGTTGAGTAAGAAATATACAAACATACTAAAACACACCCCAAACACATTCTCAACACACAGATCAATTTCAGTACACACACACTATTTGACTCCACACTTCAACACCTTTCAACAATTAAACACACCCACATAACAGGTAGAGAAGTTCGAGATGACGCCGAGATCTAGTAGGCTCTGAGGATGGTGCGTGAAGCACTGAAACAGCTGTAAGCCGCACAAATCTTACATAATTAACACGAATAAGGTCCACACCTGTGGAGTAACGGCTAGCGCGTCTGGCCGCGAAACCAGGTGGCCCGGGTTCGATTCCCGGTCGGGGCAAGTTACCTGGTTGAGGTTTTTTTCCGGGGTTTTCCCTCAACCCAATATGAGCAAATGCTGGGTAACTTTAGGTGCTGGACCCCGGACTCATTTCACCGGCATTATCACCTTCATCTCATTCAGATGCTAAATAACCGAGATGTTGATAAAGCGTCGTAAAATAACCTACTAAAAAAAAAAAACACGAGTAAGTCCGCTAGGTAATCAATTAATTATATTCAAGTGTTAAAAGTAGTGTACGCAAGATTCAAAATGGATAATCAATTTAGTTATGAAAATAAGTGTATTAAAGTGTCCAATCAATTGTAGACCTATATCAAGCAAACACATTTTTTTAATAGGACAAAGTAAATTTCCTTCAATTGTTACTCCGATTGTATACTCAGAAAACGTCAGTTTCATGTATGATGAAGTACACCTGACGTTCTGTCTAGCCTGCAAAACATAACAGGTAACCGCTTGAATTTCGAACATTCGGTCGGATGCCTGACCTTGATGGATGTTCTCTGACTGGTCGAATCTAAACTGGTTATAAGCTCTAGTAAGAATATATTTTCACTATCTGCAGAATTTCCCCAAAATATTACTCTGTAAGTTATAATTTCTTCGATGTGTTCCAGGCCTCACATTATTAGACAAACAAAATAAGTGAAGATATATGCAATAGATTACATATATAGTATAATCTTTATGACCGGGTACAAGCACAAAAACAAAACTGGTACGAACATATTCAGTGTATGGAATATTATAGACTTCCTAAAATCCTACTCAATTAAAATCCTATTAGTAGGAGAAATGGTGGAAGACCTAGAACCCGCTGGATAGATGACATCATCCTTTGAAGTCTGAACAGGCCTTGAGGCCTATACCCTGAAGTTGAAGAAGAAGTTATAATTGAATGAAAACAGGCAAATGTCTTTAAGATACTACTCTTTAGAAACTGCTGTAATGACCCAATCGCAGAGCATGCTGAGATTAGTTTGGGGGTTATTTCCTTAATATGGTTTTTACAGTTTAATATGTTATTAATATGTAAACCAAGAAGTTTCGTTGTTGATGTTTCCAGCAGGGACATATCACTGATAAGTGTGTTTAATGTTTGAGGCATTATATTTGAAGTTTTTTTATGTTTAGTTTTATTAATGTTTAGTGCTAGTTTATTGGTTGTGAACCAGTCCTAAATTTCAAGGAGAATTATTTCTGTTTTATAATTCGAATGCGGCAAAATTTTTGTCTGTAATTATGACACTTGCGTCATCTTCAGAGAGTATAGGATAAAGATAACCCATTTCTTTTATTAAGGAGCCATAAGGAAACAAACGAAGGGAAATGACAAAGAATGGCTTCAGATCTAGAGGGAGAGAAATAAAGAAAATTTTATGCATTTATTTAAAATATTATTTTTTGATGGTATCATAATCATCTGACAATACTCTTTACTGAGATTTTGTTCCTGGAACAACGAAGCGCTGGCCTTCTATGCCCAAGGTTGCGGGTTCAATCCCGGGCCAGGTCGATGGCATTTAAGTGTGCTTAAATGCGACAGGCTCATGTCAGTAGATTTACTGGCATGTAAAAGAACTCCTGAGGGACAAAATTCCAGCACATCCGGCGACGCTGATATAACCTCTGCAGTTGCGAGCGTCGTTAAATAAAACATAACATTTTAACATAACAACGAAGCAAATCAGGAGAACATTAGCTAATCTTTTATGCAGAAGGCTAATTCTTTATCTAATCTCTGTTTACATGTAAAGTGTGTTCTAATGGAGGACTTACTTTGTACTAACAACAATTAATATCAAAATATCGATAATATTATGCCATATCTTACTTGTGTACTGAGTGATAGTATCAAAATTTTATGATCTCCTCTTGCAGATGACATATTAACGCGATTTGTTTCTTATACAGATGAAGAACTGAAGATTTTGATGAACTTAACGAAACAACAACTTATAGTTACATGAAAATAATTTTACTTTCTGAAATTCATGTCGTAATGATTTCTCTTTAAATTTAAGTTGCTTGGAAACTTAACATTATACAAAAATATATAAAACACATTGTTACATAACTTACCTTCTTGTGTTCAGATGTAATAATGTTATTGTATTTGAAGTTCACAGACCATAATTAAATTAAAGATAAACGTGAAATAATATATTAAGATGATCACAATGTTTTAGCCAAAAACAGAGACAATGCCAAGTTAATTTGCTCTCAGCTATTCTTAAAATAAGCTTATAAATCTTAAAATATTATTATTTTAAATATATTTCATTATTTTCTTTCTTTAAGAACAAAAAATTATTATAAACACTAAACACAGAATAAATATGGGAAATGCCTGTTATTATTCGGTTGAGAAGCTTTTATCATCCAGTCTGCTGTCAAAAAATCTGAAAGTTAGAATTCATAAAACAGTTATATTACTGGTTGTTCTTTATGGTTGTGAAACTTGGACTCTCACTTTGAGAGAGGAACATAGGTTAAGGGTGTTTGAGAATAAGGTGCTTAGGAAAATATTTGGGGCTAAGAGGGATGAAGTTACAGGAGAATGGAGAAAGTTACACAACACAGAACTGCACGCATTGTATTCTTCACCTGACATAATTAGAAACATTAAATCCAGACGTTTGAGATGGGCAGGGCATGTAGCATGTATGGGCGAATCTAGAAATGCATATAGAGTGTTAGTTGGGAGGCCGGAGGGAAAAAGATCTTTGGGGAGGCCGAGACGTAGATGGGAGGATAATATTAAAATGGATTTGAGGGAGGTGGGATATGATGATAGAGACTGGATTGGTCTTGCTCAGGATAGGGACCGACGGTGGGCTTATGTGAGGGCAGCAATGAACCTCTGGGTTCCTTAAAAGCCAGTAAGTAAGTAAACTAAGGATATGTATAATAATTTTGTAAATTATATGTAGAGAGTTTAAATCAAATGCTACGATTCCATATGCAGATGTGTACATAGAAAGTAATGAAAAAGTTGCATCAATCCTTATGAACATATTTCACTATTAAATAGTACCACAACTCAACAAGCAATGGACTGAGACAGTATTGGATTATAATATGGGCTAAGTCATGAGAGGATAATGAAGATTTTAAACCCCAGTAATAATAATAATAATAATAATAATAATAATAATAATAATAATAATAATAATAATAATAATATGAATTAACCACATTATTAAATTATTGTTGTTGTTGTTTTCTAATGCCAGGCTTTTGACAATAAAGTCATTTGACCTCTTGCACTCCAATATTTTTCAAAGATAGTATCATGGTCAGCCACTGAAGCACAGATTTTGAGGTGTTCCGAATCCATTTCTTGGTTTGAGTTGCACAATGGGCAGTTAGGGGACTGATATATTCCAATTCTATGCAGGTATTTGGCCAAACAACCATGGCCTGTTGCCAATCTAAATGCAGCTACAGACGATTTTCGTGGTAAATCAGGAATTAACTGTGGATTATGATGCAGAGAGTTCCATTTTTTCCCTTGAGATTGTGTTATCAAATTTTGTTTGTTGAAGTCTAAGTATGTAGAATTAATAAATCTTTTCACAGAGTAATACGTAGATTTAGTAACAGGTCTGTAAGTAGCAGTGCTGCCCTTCTTTGCTAAAGCATCCGCATTCTCGTTTCCCAGGATTCCACAATGGGATGGTATCCATTGGAATACAATTCTTTTATTGAGTGATATTAATTGAGAGAGCATTTTAATTATTTCTGCTGTTTGAGATGAAGGTAGTGAAAATTAAATTATTAAATTGTGGTAACGTACTTTTTGCGCATTTGAATACCAGATATTAAGTTCATCAACAAACTGAGCATATCTACCTGTTATTTTTCAAGCTTCACATGTTTATTCCATTATAATTCTTATATAAATTTGATTTCAATAATTTCAGTCTTATACTCGTATTTGTAGGCATCACTTCAGGTCGTAAGTACTAATTCTTCCATTTAGTTGTCTGAAACATACAGAATTCGAACAATTAACAAAGAAGTTTAATAAAATTAATAACTTTACATTATTGAGAAATACAGACGTGGATACAACAGCATAATTAAAACCAACAGGAGCAATTTAGCTGAGATTACAGAATCAGAACAAAGCAAAGAAATTCGCCAAAATGTGAAAACTGGAAATGTTGTCGATACAGTAAACACACAACAGAAGCAAGTGACTGGATGATTCAAGAAGAATGACTCGAGATTGAATCTTACACTAGTTCTGAAATTATTATTATATATTATAAGGCCTCTTATCAACTACAAGAATGCACCAGCATACAAATTAGCGAAATATATAGACAACATTATAAGAAATAGTATACAATTTGAAAACCCAACAACAATAATCAACACCACAGACCTAGTTAACAAAATAAAACACAAACACATTCCACATAATACAACATTAGCATATTTGACATCGTAAATCTATATACAAACATACCAGTAACAGAAACACTAGAAATACTTCGGAAAATGCTTATCAAAAATAACATACCACAGACTCACATTAACGAAATTATACACATCACAGAAATTATTACTAAACAAAATTATTTCACACATAACAATAAATACTATACACAAACTGAAGGATTACCAATGGGTTCACCTATATCAAGTATATTAGCTGAAATCTTTATTCACAACATAGAACAAACACACATACTAAACACCGACAACAACAAACACGCAGAGAAAATAATGTACTGGCATCGATATGTAGATGACATAATAGTTTTATATAATGGAAACAAAAGACAAATAGAAAACCTACATCAACACCTCAATTAAAAAAAATCACCCCAAATTAAAGTATACAGTAGAAATGGAACATAAGCACGCTATAAACTTCTTAGACATCACCATAACCAAAACAAATAACAGACACGAATTCAAAATATACAGGAAACCCACTACAACCACAACACATATACACAATTCATCAAATCATCCCATACAACATAAACATGCAGCTTTCCGTACAATGACACACAGATTAATTAATATACCAATGAACAATGACAACTACACTGAAGAATTAAACACAATAAAATATATAGCACAAGACAATGGATACAACCCTAACATAATAGACACACTAATAAAAAAGGCAAAACAAAAACAGAACAAACCAACACAAACAGCACGCGAGAATAAATACATAACATTAACATATCACAATACCAATACCCACAAAATTGCAACTTCATTCAGAAAACTAAAGTACAAAATTGCATACAAAACAAATAATACAACACAGAAATACTTAAATAACCACACTAAACATTCAAATATATATAATTCAACTGGAGTTTACAAATTAAAATGCAATAGTTGCCCACATTTTTACATAGGACAGACAGGAAGATCCTTTCATACAAGATATAATGAACATATTAAAGCTATAACCAAACCTTACATCACATCAAATTATGCAGACCACATTATCAACAATAATCATGACTACAATAATATAGAAACAGATATGGAAATTTTACACATCATACCAAAAAGTTCACAGTTAAACATCCTAGAACAGTACGAAATATATAAGAATACAATAGCATACCCACAATATATACTTAACACACAACTACAGTTCGATACGCACATATTATTCGACATCATAATACAACATAACATACAAACAGCCAACCCCCACCATAGGAACAACACACCCCCACCCCTACCATCGACAACTGCACATCGCAAAGTCAAGATCACCAGTGGTTCAAGAGACACTGAAGACGACGACACATAGCGTCAAAACGGGCCGTCTGTCAAAGGTAAATACCTTTTTTAACAATTTTAACGTATGACAGAGTAAATTTTATATTATAATATGATCAGAAAAAGAAAAATGTTGTTGTTGTTGTTGTTGTTGTTTTCTAATGCCAGGCGTTTGACAATAAAGTCATTTGACCTCTTGCACTCCAATATTTTTCAAAGATATTATCATGGTCAGCCACTGAAGCACAGATTTTGAGGTGTTCCGAATCCATTTCTTGGTTTGAGTTGCACAATGGGCAGTTAGCGGACTGATATATTCCAATTCTATGCAGGTATTTGGCCAAACAATCATGGCCTGTTGCCAATCTAAATGCAGCTACAGACGATTTTCGTGGTAAATCGGGAATTATCTGTGGATTATGATGCAGAGAGTTCCATTTTTTCCCTTCAGATTGTTTTATCAAATTTTGTTTGTTGAAGTCTAAGTATGTAGATTTAATAAATCTTTTCACAGAGTAATACGTAGATTTAGTAACAGGTCTGTAAGTAGCAGTGCTGCCCTTCTTTGCTAAAGCATCCGCATTCTCGTTTCCCAGGATTCCACAATGGGATGGTATCCATTGGAATACAATTCTTTTATTGAGTGATATTAATTGAGAGAGCATTTTAGTTATTTCTGCTGTTTGCGATGAAGGTGTGTGTTTAAGAAAAAGAAAAATAGGATAGCACAAAAAACAATGGAAAGCTAAACTCTCTTACACTTATGGCAACGACGATAACGACTTTTGGCGCATTTCGTCCAATTTTGTGAATTTCGAACACTAAATATTCAAAAGTAATCGATTTTTTGGTTATGTGATCATTCTAGCAAAAGTTCATCACTTAAGACAGCATTCAGCAAACACAAAACAATGAACACACGAACACCGCAAGCTCTATGGAAGAGCATTGAATTTACAAGTAGAACTCTTTGACCATGTGGTTAGCATGACACATGGCCACCTTTTAAAGGGAGACCGTACTTTCATATCTTACAATGTTAAATTCCTCACTTTTGGGTGCACTTTTCTCAGAAGTTATAAAAGATACAAATGTAGAAAAAATAGGACATATTATGTAACATACCTTTATGTATACAACCGGCTAAATAAATTTAAAATTCCACTGAGCGATTAGCAAAAAACATTTATTTTCATTGATAACATTTTTTTGTATTAAGAATTACTACAAATAATTTTTTATTTTTGCTGAAGATAGAAATAATCTTAATTTTTTTAACCTACTGTGTAAAATGTCATCACATTGATATTATATATTAATTTCAGCCTTCTGGGTATAATACTTTCTGAAAAAAGTGCACCAATATCAGAAAAATGGTGTCAAAGTTTCCATATCAGGCAATGTTAAATTCCTCAATTTTGGGAGCGTTTTTCTCAGAAGTGATAAAAGATACAAATGTAGGAAAAATAGGGCATATGTAATATACTTTTATGTATACAACCGGCTAAATAAATTTAAAATTCTGCTGAGTGGTTGGCAAGAAAAAATTTTTCATTGATAACATTTATTGCATTCAGAATTACTACAATATTTTTGCTGAAGATAGGGTTAAAAGCTGAACAATTGGAAGAAATAAAATCATGTTATCATTTTACACATATTAAACTACCGAAAAACGATAAAAACCAAAATTTCATTTTTTTTTTTTTTGTCAAAATCCGGTGTACAGACAGCATAGGGTAAACACTAAACACAAAGGACACACACACACACACACACCTTGCTTATCGAATGAGATAACATTCCAATTCTCTGCTAAGAAATTATTGAGTCCAACAATTTTGTACTGGACAAGCTGTACCTCTTACACAGCAGAAAAGAACTAGTTACAATACTTCTTGTCATTAAGTTATTAAAAAAAATATGTTCTTACCGAAACACGAAGACAATTTTCTGCATAGAAATAGTCTTCTGACTGTGGATGAAGATTGGCCTTATATGATATCAGTGCCTGCCTATCACGTTTAGTCACATATATCTGAAACAAGAAACAGCAAGAAAAATTAATTATTTTATTTTTCATTTAATTTATTACATTCGATATATCCAGTATTGTAGCTTTAAGATGAGAAACAAGTAAAAAATTATACCAAAAACTGAAACCAGATGGACTGTTTTTCTTCCTCTATCAATTGCGCAATGAATCCAGGTAATAAAATTTGATTTATGTTGACATCACTGATATAGTTGCCTCGTGAATTAATACTCAGCCTCTGAGAAAGAGAACGATTTCCTTTGAAGAGATAAGATAAAAGTTTGGTTATTGATTAGGCCTCCTCAGATACACTCCAATCACAAGAAATGGTAATATGTAGTGGCAAAAAAACCGGACCGACCCTTGTAGCTGATTTCAGAGCCTTGTTCACTCCAGAGCACGATAGACTGGTAACTAAGACTTTCGTGGTTCGAATCCTGCCTGGGAAGGAAACTTTTTTTTTTTTGGTTCCTTATTCAAATTTATTCCTAATACTTTTCGATTGCAGCGATATTTTACTACTTAATTAACTTATTATTCCCAGACCATGAATTTTACCAGCAATCGAAAAGTATTGGGAATAAATTTGAATAAGTTTCCTTCCCAGGCAGGATTCGAACCACGAAAGTCTTAGTTACCAGTCTATCATGCTCTGGATTGAACAAGGCTCTGAAATCAGCTACAAGGATCGGTCCGGTTTTTTTGCCACTATTGTACATGTCTACCAACGATGTGTTACCATTTTCAAATGACATCTGCATGTCAACTCCACATTTAACATAAAACAACGTTATCATATCTAGAGTGATTGATGACGACTTAAAAAGTTAGTAATTTTAATTTCAATTTAAATTTAAGATTCATCTTAAAGTTTAAAATTTATTCACTTTGAATGGAAGTGGTAGAAATCAATGTATTGATACACAGTAGAACCTCTATTATCCGTGGTAATCAAGGGGGTGGACTAAACGGTTAATCGAAAAAATCGGATAATCCGTATCATAAAATATTTCTGTAAATTAAGTGCATAACACAGTTTCATAATTTCCTCCGTGGTCTTTTGTTTAACATGCTAGATAGCTAATCAGAAGTTTACCAGTAATAATTTAAGTCCGGTTGTCAAAAATTATTTTATAAGGGCCAAGTAAATTTCTTGCGTTGAATCTTTGTGGAAAGATAGGAATAATAGAGCTTTATTGTTGTATATTTACAGATTGTAGACACTTCATTCTTGTTTTTAATTTAAATCCCGCACATCTGTAATGCCAATCTCGTATTGTGATGCGAGAGAAGCCGCGAATTCTCTTTTCGCAAACTGATCAATTATTTATTAGTATTTTTATTTTGATACTTAGTAAAACACTTTTGACACTCGTGGAAGATATTTTGGATAGAAATTATGAAGTACGAGCACTCGAACAGTAGAACAAGGACTGAATGCTGCACGGGTTTGATCTAAATTTTGCGGAAGTTTTTGGGATCATTTCTTTGAAAGCAGGTAGTGATTATTTTACAATTTGGGAAAAACACCTTCAAGTAGGCCTAGCGGTAATTGTTCCTATTACTTGCATTACACTTGTAATATGTAAGGATAAAGACTTGCAATAATAGATTCTAGAAAAGAATAGGTACTAATATAAGGTATATCACTACATACTTTTTTCCGCAGCAAAGAAAGAAAGAATAGAGTGAGAGAGATACTCGGATAATCCGCTGATCGGTTAATAGGGTGACGGATAATCGGAGTTCTACTGTATTGTGTAATTCTATAATATTTTATAACTAGGGATTATCTTTTCAATGAAAACGTAACAAACACTGCTTGATATTAGAAGTTATGCAAAAAAAAAGCAAAGCTTGCTGCTAGGGAACTAATTCACTATAACAGTCAGCCTGGTTTCACTAGGACTCAGCACCTGCTAATACCTCTGGTAGGTCCTTAAAAGAATTTTGGAAAGGGTCTTTGAGAAGAGAATTATCACTAACAATGTCTGGCCAGCCAGGTCACCAGATCTTACTCCTTGCGATTATTTCCATTCAAAATACATCAAATTTAAAATGTATACAAATAATGCACAAATATTACTTGATCTGCACGAAAACATTAGAATATAAATTAGTAGGCCTAATATTACAGGAGATCTTGTTCGACGTGTAAAGGTTGGTTCGCAATAAACTGGGAACGAGAACCAGAGTGAAAACGAGAAGCAGAAAACATGAATATGAAAATTTTTGATTCACAATAAACCGAGAACGTAGACGACTATGCATATTGATATGCATGTCAATAACAATATGTAAAGTCGATATTACGCTTTCTGATGTTATTTGTGTATAATTGACCAATGGCGTTCTCTCATGAGTACAAGACAGCCAACATAAACACAGGTTAACCAACTTCAAAATTTCAACGGTACTATAAATATGCCCATGCATCGTTATTATCACAACCTATTTTAAGTCTACCATAACGTAAAATAATTAGAGAAGAAACATTTGTAATAGAACAAAAATGAACACAACAGTAGTTATTGAATTGAAGCATGAATATGTAGTGTGTAATACAACCAATACAGTAATAAAATATGATTCACTTACGATCGGTGTTCAAAGATACAGCTATTGAAACCCACGTATTCTCCTTCATTTTCTCATCTTTATACGAGGCGCACCGCTTATCATAAACGTGAGGATTTTCCTCAGCACTCAATATTAGAATCTCATCAAATAAAACTTGCTCCATGATGCACAGCACAGAACAAAATAATGCATAGGTATGTCACGGTCTTCTTGCTACAAAATATACAACAAAATAGCTTTTAGATGGCAATAGAATGAATCTAGTGGGCTGTGATCGGAAACATGAATGCCAAAGTTGAAACTTGGCCAACTCTCCGTTCCCGATCCCGGGCTCCGGCAAGCTTTTCGTTAATTGTGAATGCTCACATTTAAATGTACATATTTTAACAATTTTACCGTTTTCGTTTTAGTTTTCATTCCGATTCTCATTTCCAGTTTATTGTGAACCAGCCTTAATTCGAAATCACACATGATGAAAGGCATTTTCGATATTTGCAGCATTTTATGATGAAAAGTAGTAAATAAAGCAAATCTTTTTTGCTTGCCATGATTATGGGATCAATTTAACCAGGAGCAGTAGCCCACTTTGTTGAGGCAGTGCACGTTCGTTAGCGAACAGATTCACTGTATTTTATCACATACGTTTACATTTGTTAGTTTGTTATCAAATCTGTTTTTATGCTAAAAGCAAGCATTTAAATTACTGAAATTAGTAATAATGAATTAATCTGTTAGTTTCCTATTATGATGTAAGAAAGAAACTTCAAAATTTTACCTGTTGTCTTCTTTTGTGAATATTACATCGATGTAACTTACTGCGTTATTATTAGGCCTACTACTGAACTTCTTTACTGACGAAAATGAGAAATCTGTTACAGAAATGAACATTGGTAGCAGATGGATTAACTAAACAAAGAAAACGACATTTAGAAGCTTTCAGAGCATCATATCAACTACAATAGGTAACGAGCTGTTAAAACTGAAAATATTTATTTAGTACTAGATCTTAAGGGAGTGTTTGCTGTTATAATAACTCTTACATTAATAACAGCTTTGTGGCACTGCAGCTTTTTAGCCAAAGTAATTCTCTTATCTATACTGTCTATAAGGTCCAGGTACTTGACAAGAATATCTGTCGGCGCTCCATGGTTGTGCAGCTGTATAACCACTTGTTCCATGGGTATTGCTGCCTTCACCCTCTTGCCTCCGAGCCAACTCTGAAGCAGAATACAAAAATTGTTTCTATAACAATCAAATTATATCAAATTGTAAGAAAGATTTTTCAACATAAATGATATGCTTATCTGCAAAGATTCTAATCTATAGCTGCTTAGTTCAATGATATATTGTATGTATATTAAAAGACACTTAAAAATTACAATATCAGGTGTTAGAAAGACTACTGTGTTCACAGAGCAAGACAGATTCAGACCTCTGGGGGGGGGGGGGAAACGTAGATGGGAGAATATTAGTGTTGTTGATAGATCAAAATATTTAATCGATTAACTATTTGAATTTAATCGATTAATCGAGTTTTTATCGAGTTGAAAAAATGTTTTAATATACTGTAATACACAATTATTGTTAAATTTAACTTGTGTTCAGTGATAAGCATAAGTACCTATTAAATGTTGTACCTATATCTGTATATATTGTATCGTTATATTACAGAACATTAGAGCCATCCAAACAAACCCTGGAGGTACGATATACAATCATTTAACCCAACATCTAGCATATGCAGATGATGTGGCCATAATTGCAAGAACAAAGGCAGCACTATCAGGGTCACTACAAGAATTTGAGGAAGAAGCGAGAAAGCTTGGTTTGGAAATAAATGAAAGAAAAACCAAGTATATGAGGTACAGAAGCAGGACAATGTGGTCTTTCATCACCATAATTTTGAAAATTGTACAAGTTTTAAATTTTTAGGTACAATGATTACAAACAATAATGATATATCCTCAGAAATAAAGACAAGAATAATGGCCGGTAATAGGTGCCTGTTTGGGCTTGGAAAACTATTTAAACTCGGTTCATTATCCAGATCTGCAAAGAAAATAATTTATAAAACTATTCTAAGACCAGTGGTTACATATGCTAGCGAAACTTGGGTTTTAACAATAAATAATGAAAATATGCTAGCAGTTTGGGAAAGAAAAGTCCTGAGAAAGATATATGGTCCCCATTTTGAAAATGATCAGTTTAGTAGTAGAACAAATAAAGAACTAATGGAACTGTATGGAGAACCGAGTATAGTTTCCTTCATTAAGAAAGGCAGACTTAGATGGTTGGGACATCTTGAACGTATGCCAGAAGGCTGACTACCTAAACGGGCATTATATGGACACCCAGGAGGATTAAGGAAGACAGGAAGACCAAGGCTGAGGTGGCTTCAGGATGTGGAGGATGATCTGCGGAGAGTTGGATGCAAGAGATGGAGACAACGGGCTCAAGATAGAGATGAATGGTTTCTACTGATTAAGGAAGCCCAGGCCCTTCATGGGCTGTAGTGCTAATAATGAATGAATGATATTACAGAACAACTATTTTAATTACTTACTAACATATTTATTATGAGGCTTATAATTTATTGTGTCAATTTTTCCGGGAATTTTTGAGACAAACATAAATAACGAAAAGTATGAAGACTCACCTAGTTAATATTGCTTCATCCATGATTTTAAACATGTGAGTGCATTCACATGCTCCGAATTAATTGACGCTCTACATTTAGTAACAATGTTTCCTGCATCACTAAACACGAAAAAACTTTTTTTCTGTCAAGCACTTCTCCACGATCGTTCAATTTAAATCCAAACATTTCACCGAGTTTATCTCTCAAATTCTCATATGACATAATGAGTTTACACTTTTAACAAACCACATAAAACTGATTTTTTTTTTCTTTATCAAACTAAACACACAACCTTCATATACAAACTCAGTACAGAAACTGCAACTGCAAAAGTACAGCGGTCAAAACAGAAGACTGGCCCCTATTGTAATCGAATTACCAGATTTTAGAAAGAGAAGAAGGTAGTTACGCTCTCACTTCCACACTTTGTAGACATGGTTGTTTTATAAGGGATGTGGAGGACGAATCCCAGAAACATATGTATTTCATATGTTAGGAAGATGAGCTGACAACAAGGTAGAAGTTTTCTTGGAAATCCAAAACTTAATAAGGGTTTCGCATTGTTTCAACTTTCAATAGAAGTAGACTGGGTCACTGTCCTCATATCTCCATCTCTTTCTGAAGTGTCTGTGCAAAGATTTTCCCTATGCTACCTGGTTTACAGTTAGAAAATAACAGTACTATGTGCTTTTAAGTAAGCAATTTCCGAGAGAGAAATATTGTCGGAATTTTTAGTATGAGTTTGTATTAACAAAATAATAATTCATATCAACTAAAACTGATTAATTTTAATCGGCTCAATTATTCGATTAAATATTTTTGATCGATTAATCTTACAACAAAAATTGATCGATTAATCGATTAAATCCCACATCACTAGAGAATATTAAAATGGGTTTGAGAGAGATGGGATATGATGGTAAGGACTGGAATAATCTTGCTCAGGATAGGGATCAATAGCAGGCTTATGTGAGCACAGCAATGAACTTTCGGGTTCTTTAAAAGCCATTTGTAAGTATCTATTGGCAAGGCAGACGACAGAGAAGAATGAACTATAATTGATTCGGAGGCCAGGCCCTTTAAGAGTTGTAAAGGCCCATTCACAATGAAAATTAAACATAACCATAACATAAACACAGAAGTTTGCGCCCAGGCTACCAAATGGGATCATTCACAATGATTCACATAAGCATTGACATAAACATTACCATAAGACGTTAACATGAAAGTTTGCAAACGCCAAACTTTCATGCTTATGCTTACGTGATTTGCAAACAGAACACAATCGTGGAGCGCTGAAGTATACGACAGAATATGAGGAAATGGCTTCGTTGTTATGTTTCCATGGTTACCAAGTATGTTTACAGTTATGTTTATGGTCCCATCATGAATGATGGTATGGCTTCTTGATTTTACCGTAACGTTTATATTCTTAAGTTAACGCTTACGTTATGTTTAATTTTCATTGTGAATGAGCAAGCAGCAATACTGGTAATTGACTGACAAAATAATAAATACCGATAATATGCCACTCCTGTTTCAATATAGAAATGTTGATGCAGAATAAAAAAAAAAAAATGAACAACGCACTAAATTCGGAACTAGAGGAATGACATATAGGGGAGAGTCGGGTAGTATCGGACAGTGAGTTTCTTTCATCTACCACACGATGATAGTACCTGATTGACATGGTTACGTTTCTGTGATGTCGCATAGAGAAACGTAACCATGTCATTCAGGTACTACATATGGTGGTAGATGAAAGAAACACACTGTCCGATACTACCTGACTCTCCCCTATACTGAGGACATCAAACTGTAAGGTTTTATGGATGGATGCATATAGGAGGAGATGAAAAGATGAAAAGAAGAAAAAGCATGAAGAAAGAAAATATATTAAAAATTAAAATGATACACAGATTATCAAGCAGCTTCTTACTTTGGTAATAAACAATCCTTCAATATCATCCCAAGACTGAAAAGAGGCACGCACAGTCAGCACTGTCCACTGGAATTGACGATCACTAATTCCTTGTTGTTGACAAAGAGTTAGTGGAGAGCTAAGACTGCCCTTTTGCTCACCCCAATGGTGTCGGCAAGTGTAGGCCAGAGATGACAGTACAGACTGACCGACTAGTTCTTTGGTAATCTCCGGATTAGATCCAGCCATGGTCAATTGCCATTCTGTAACCATTACATACAGAGTTTATGATTTCATTTTTTAATGAACGACTGAAGGCCATAAGTACCAAAAACAAAAGCTCTGAAAAATAAATTTTTTTGTTAACACATTTTAATTAATTTTAAAATTGTAGGCTCCAAAGAAAACATGGAATTTATTTGTAGGGTGGTATGCCATTTACATTTGCCTTACAGATATGTTTTAATAATATTTTAGTATTTTATGGATTAAAGCAACATCAATTTTGTTAGAGGATAAAAGTCCACAGTACATTTTAATACATTTTCTTAAAAATGAATATGCCAACAAGAACATTGTTGTTTCTAATGAGATATTACTAAACAGCCATTCCAGGCAAACTGGGAATTCCAATGAAAAAGTATTTTGCAGAAATATTTGTTTATTATTAGCGTAAAACATAGATAATGCTCTATATATAATTATTCTTATGTTTCATTTTCAAAAGGAAAATATTTTACAAGTTTTATGGGCATTGAATCTAAGTGGTCTTGGCTAGATAATGGGTACTTTTTGTTTCCCTAAAGTTTGCAACATTTACTCATACAGAAATCAGCTGTATGTGTGTTTTTCAAGGATCTATTGTTGAAGAAATATCTTGAGAGCCTGCACTGTTAATTCCAGAGCTCCAGGATCAAGAAACGTTTTACTCTGTACTATATTCGTTTTGCCATTTATTTAAGTAGATTGGGTTAATAACAATTAGCAATCTTACAGTTCAAGTGAATATTTAGATTTGGAAATGTCATAGTTGTTTTTAAACTGGAAATAATGAAGGACATTAACTCATCTGTAACATCCGTGACAAAATGTGTGTAACATTCGTGACATGGAAGAAACAGCTATAAAATATTTACTTTATTTTGTATACTCACTTTAAACTTTATTAACAAAAAGTGTAAAACACAGGCTTCTATCTCAAGCAAAAAGAGATTCATTCTCGTAGTGTCTATGTCAGGCGTCTCAAGGCCAACGCATAAAAGTTGGTATAGAGAGCAAGTATAAATAACATAGTCAGCTGAAGAGATAAGCGCAGTACCCGAAGATAGCCAATCGCTGATTAATGTTACAAGCATGAGCGAGCTAAGTTGTAACTGTCGCGGGAGAAATGCCACAAAGCTGCACTTTTGACTTGTACTGTCACTATAGACGGTTGTTTTCGGAAGGAATTTCTTAAGTAGTTTGCAGTAATAATAATAATAACAATAATAATACATTTATTTTCTAATTATATACTATCTATGAGTAAAAAGAAGACATCTGAAGCATGAAGAACCATACATGTTACGTAATTATTTAAGCACCAGGAACTGGCCACCTAACTCCATTATCTCCTGGCCTAGTTGACTCATAAGTGGTGCCTTGTTGGTATCACTTGTGAGGTTCAGACCTGTCTTTGAACAGTTGACCAAACAATAACAATATTTCATTTCTAATAAAGGTTTTTGGTATCGCTCTTTTTTTAAGTTTATACTATATTTAATAAAATAAAATTCAATTAAATAATAATAATAAAATTACAATAAAAACTTGTTGGTTGTTAAAGTAAGTATTCTTACGTTACGCTAATATTAATATATTAATTACAATAATAGTTAAATAATATATTTCGTAATGTTTTCAATAATTAAAAATAACCTAAACACCTTAGAAATTCACAAGCAATTATTTTAAATTAGAACTATTCAAATCTTAAATCTGATCTGAAATTCTTTTCTCAAGTCCTTCAGTATTTCATTATATTTGTTACACTGGTCTTGATTCAAATCAGGTAACAATTTTGGATTAATAAAGTGGTACCCACTGAAACTTGCGTCTCCCACAATTTCGCTTTCCCTATGAAAGCTTTTATTTCTTCATACATTTGCAGCAATAAGGACATTCTTTCCTCGGAGATGGACACAATGACTGACTGTTACATCGTAGTGGTTGCAGATGTCTATTCAAACGTCGCGGTCAATGACGTCATCCGGAGATACACGAACTTCTCCTGCATCTTGTTCCACTCTTACATTGAAAAAGAGAAAGAGGAGGAAGTGCTCTGAGAAAGCCCTATTGAGACGTCTGGTCTATGTGAAAGCTACGCAAATCTCATGGCATCCAATTAGTTCACAAAAACACAAAATAATCTTGTAACATCAGTGACAGATCCTTTTCTTTATTTTCTGCAATAATAATAATAAATTTTATTCAAACAACTTTTTTTTCTGTAAAATGATATTGATCTTCTAAATTGATTGTAATAATAAAAGTTGACTAAAGTCATTTCGTTTCCGATATATAAAGTTTGAAAATAGTAAAAATGTAACATTCGTGACAACTGGAATGGCTGTAAAAGAATACAGAAAAAGCCTGTTTTAACATTCCCGTTTTTAAGGAATTCCCACTTTTAAGGAATAATCTGTCAAGTCTAGTCAAATTATCATAAGAATATTGTAATTAATTTCTGCTTTTAAGGTAACTAGTTTAAGGAAAATCCCGATCTTAAGGAATACTTTTCAAGTGGATTTTATGATAATAATGCCCCAAATATCGAACAAACTTTCAGTAATCAATAGTACCAGCATATTCGACAGTTCATCTCAATCGATAATAATACACTGCCACACAGTGGCATTATTCTTTATAGTCTTGCTTTGACAGAGTGGTTATTTTGCTTTCGTGAATTTGCACTACTAGTCATGCAACATATATCTTGCACCATTTCTGGGAGAAAACTACAAACTAGTTGAATTACAGTGGGACTTTAATTCTTTCTTATTGCCATTGACATCATTTTTAGGATAAAAGTAATTAAAAAAATTAGTACTTACAGCCTTTTTATGTCAATTAGAAATTGCTCATAACTCATAATTCATGTCTCAAGTTTTTTTCTTTTAATTTATTTTCAGCTCAACTAGGTAGAATCTCTAAAATACATTTATTTTGATAGACCACAGATACGAAACCACAAGTAGCTACTCGCCTAAAAGTTTAATGTAACTTTCTATTAACGGGCGATCCCTGTTGTCTGGTTGAGAGAAGTGATTTTTTAAACATGTCTGAAGTCTCTGAAGACGGCGTTGTGAATCCACAGTACCACAAACTGCTAGCTGGAACTGCTTCATCTGTTCGAAATAGAAACACTGAAATTCAGAATTTCACAAACTGAGGGAAAGATGTAATCTATTACACTTTTTAAAAAGATAAGTGATGTTTTTTTTTTAATTTCTTTTTAAGATTATTTATACATGCTTTAACATCAATGATCATATCACGTGTTTAGAATCTGTGGGTATACCAGTAGGCCATTGTTACTATTGTTGAGTTCCTGTTTCTATTGTGTGTTGTAGATGATTTGTGTTCATACAACTGATTTTAGTTTCTTGATTAATGTTTATGATATTGGTGTGATGAATCATGGTATGTAAATTTCCAATCTGGCAATTGCCTTTGCGACTGAGGGAAACTATGAAAAAGCCCAGTCAGATTGGCCGGCCACGGGGTTTGAACCCGGGATTTCCCCAAATGCGAGTCTCAAACGCTACTGTCTGAGTCAACCCGCTCAGTAATACAACAGTTGAAGTTAATAACGGCATTCTAAAATAATTCACACTCAGTAATATAAAACATTCTTATTTCTGTTGTTTAATAAGATACAGTAGAATCCCTCTTAACCAGCACCAAAGGGACCAGGCTAGTTCCGGATACGAGATTTTTCCGGATAATTGAATAAGTACCGTATATACAAAAAAAAAGAAAAAAAAAGAAAAAAAAAAAAAAAAAGAAGTTCGTGCCAAATTTTGAAACTAAGCCATGTGAAGCTTATTTCTCTATCGCTTGCTCATAACTGAATAAACTTAAAAACTGTGTGGACTTTCCTTATTAAAATACATCACACAACACAAATAGTACACTAATTTTAGGTTAGGATATTCAGTGAAATTGAAAGTTCCTGCGATCTTTCTAATGTAGCTACACTGATGGTCCGAACATAACTAAAACATAAAAACTGTGATGATTTTCTTTATTAAAACACATCACACAACAAAAGTAGTACACTAATTTTAGGTTAGAATATTCACTGAAAGTGAAAGTTCGTGCGATCTTCCTAATGTAGCAACACTGACGGTCCGAACATAACTAAAACGTAAAAACTGTGTTGATTTTCTTTATTCAAACACATCACCCAACAAAATTAGTACACTAATTTTAGGTTAGAATATTCACTGAAAGTGAAAGTTCGTGCGATCTTCCTAATGTAGCAACACTGACGGTCCGAACATAACTAAAACATAAAAACTGTGATGATTTTCTTTATTAAAACACATCACACAACAAAAGTAGTATACTAATTTTAGGTTAGGATATTCAGTGAAATTGAAAGTTCGTGCGATCTTTCTAATGTAGCAACACTGATGGTCCGAACATAACTAAAACATAAAAACTGTGATGATTTTCTTTATTAAAACACATCACACAACAAAAGTAGTATACTAATTTTAGGTTAGAATATTCACTGAAAGTGAAAGTTCATGCGATCTTCCTAATGTAGCAACACTGACGGTCCGAACATAACTAAAACATAAAAACTGTGTTGATTTTCTTTATTAAAAAACATCACACAACACAAATAGTACACTAATTTTAGGTTAGAATATTCACTGAAATTGAAAGTTCCTGCAATCTTCCTAATGTGCCAAACTGATGCCCCAAACTGTGGCAGATTTAAACTTTTTTTTTTTTTTTTTGTCTGGTCAAAAGTGCTGTTATTTTGGTATTGCCGGTTATTTGGGTGCCGATTACGAGGAATTTTACTATAAATAATTACTTACAGAGGCTTCTCTACTATCACCAAGCATCCTACAAGAAAAGAAAACATAATTTGATAGTTATTTTCTTTGAGGAAAAATGCTGGAACTTCAGTTATTTTTAGTAATAACACACTCGTAGGAACTTCAGAGACTCACAGTGCAATATAGAAGTACTATATTATGTATTTTTTAAAAGTGTAGCCTACATTTTATTTGGAGCTACAGTACTTACTCCAGTAAGTCAGTCAGCTCATGGAGCTGCATTCTTGTGGAGAGATACTGACAGTATTGTGCAACTGCTTCAGGTCTCGTTCGCAGAAGTTGATGCACAAGGTTCTTCTTTAATGTCCGCACCAGGAACAATATCACCTGAAAACAAATACCACTTAATTTTGTTTATTTATTTAAATACTTGCGCGGAAAGATAATGGCAAGCATTACCACTTTAGGAGTTGTGCAGGAGGAAAAATGGAGAATATTGCCAACTTCATTCCGAATAGCCGTGAACATTTTTTTTTACTTGCATATTTCGGAAAAAAAGTGCGCAGTATATTCGAGAAAATATGGTATTTGTAGTGATGTTATAGCAGACAAGGAATGTGACATTAAAAAAGAATGTGATTTTGGTAAATATACAATGGACATGAACACATTGAGAAGACACTACATAGCAGAAATTTTTACTTCAGGGTGAAAGTTTTAAGCATGGGAAAGCGTTTGCTGAGGGCGAATTTGTTAAGAAATAAATTGTTGCTGCAGTCCAAGTGTTGTGTTCTGATATATTTGACTTGTTCATATCAATGTTTTTGTCTTTTTCTTGTTTACTGAAAATTATTGCATGTATTTGATAAAACACTAGCTCGACCGGTCCTCACTTACGGTAGCGAGGCATGGACAATCAGAAAAGCTGATGAGCAAAGGCTGACAACAGCTGAAATGAGGTTCATGCGACGAACAGCGGGATGCTCTTTGCTGGAACACCGTAAAAATGTGGACATATTGGAGGAACTAAAAATGGATCCTATAGTTAATTTTGTTCAACAATATCGCCTTCAGTGGAAAAAACATGTCGAAAGGATGGATCGCACAAGATGGCCTAAACAGATTCTTACTTATGTACCAAGAGGAAAGAGGAAATTGGGAAGACCACGCAAGCGCTGGCATGAGACCGTAACAAATCCTGTAGGGTCTAATACGTGAAGGATATGATAATGATGATAAATTTATTTGTATTTCAGGGAATTATCCTTAATATAACATGATCTGTGACCGATCTATACTCGTAAGTTACACAATGCAGAATGCACGCATTAGTCATCAACTAACATAATTAGGAATGTTAAATCCAGATGTTTGAGATGGGCAGGGCATGTAGCACATATAGATGAATCCAGAAATGCATATACAGTAGTGTGTTAGTTGGGAGACCTGAGGAAAAAAGACCTTTAGGGAGGCCGAGACGTAGATGGATGGATAATATTAAAATAGATTTGAGAGACGTGGGATATGATGGTAGAGACTGGATTAATCTTGCTCAGGTTAGGGACCGATGGCGGGTTTATGTGAGGGCAGCAGTGAACCTCCGGGTTCTCTAAAAGCCATTTGTAAGTAAGTAAAGTATAGATACAGGTTACAAACTAAACTTTGCTAGTGTACGATGAAAGAGTAGTGGAACAGAAAAAAACTCTCTCTGGCACCGGGATTTGATCCCAGGTTTTCAGCTCTACATGCTGATGCTTTATCCACTAAGCCACACCGGATTCCCATCCCGTTGCCAGCTCGAATCCTCTCGGTTTAAGTTCCATCTCTTAGGTTCCCTCTAGTGGCCGCCCTCTGCACTACGTCACAGATATCTATGAACGTAGGAGTAATGTCCACATATGTGCGAAGATGTACTCGTTAAGAGTGACTGATTGGCTGGGATCCGACGGAATAAGCGCTGTCTTAAATCACGAAGTGATTTACGCATATCATATATATTATTATTATTTTTTTTTTATTTTAATGTACCGGAGTACATATGGTGTTTCCATGCAGATATTCTGTGTCATCGTACAATGAAAGAGTAGTGGAACGGAGAAAAACTCTCTCTATATTTGCTAGTCTAACTTAAAAATCTTCCAGACAAATAACCTTAACACCTAAGAAATAAATTCAGAGAGCAAACAGTGAAGGAAGTATTATAGCTGACAATGGGTAAACTTACCGCAAGAATAGCATTTCCATCTCCCATACTGATTGCTGCATCTAGTAACTGAGTCTTACTTTCTAATGTGCGATAAAGTTCAAGCGAATACGGATGACCCAGTAATATCTTGGTGACAGTTTCTTTAACAGGAGGAGGTACCCAACGACTCTGAAATTTAAGTAAATTACACTTACTCTAACTATAGTAAGTTACTTAATTTCTTACCAAACTAAAAGCCAAAGTAAGGTTTAGTAACGCCAAGGGAGATCAACAAAGGTCTTGTACTGTGATGCATATCAGCAACATTTTATGCAGATCTTAAAGTTGATCACTATATTTTATATAGAATGGAAGTGATGTAACCCTGCACATTGAAAGGAGGAATAGATTACATGAAAATAAAAAATCTATTATACATTTTGCGATTAAGTGCATGGTTAATTAAATAATTGCATCGAAAGTTTAAACTCGCTGGCAACATCGCAATGCCCAGTTTCCACATGTAGACATTGAACTCATCTGACATCAGACGTAAACAAAGGGCTATGTACCGTATAATCAAGCGACTGCTTTGGCTCGTGTTTTTCTCGACCAAATTTAAAATCTCCTCTTCCCTGTCAACAATTTCTTCAGGTCGTTGTCGATACCGATTGCAAAATGTCGGAATTATGCTGCCGGTGTCACAGACCAGCTAGCAGACAGCGATGAATATCTGTGCACTAGGTACTTACTATCTTACCGGAAACTTTTTGCATACAAGAGTTGAGCGGTACACGAGTTGCATTTCATCTCTCCGTAAATTAAAATCATGTCCAAACATTCCTAATTATTAGAGACCTTCTTTTTTTTATTTCAACACGAAACATGAAATAATTAATTACGATGTTCAAAACTATCCTCCACCGACCAAATTATGTGGTTTTGACGTTCTTTTTTCTCCCCCTTTTTAGTTCATATTCCCTTTTTTTTTCCTTTTTCAAAAACATCTCTTATTTTGGTTCTTTTTTCACAGAATATCACAAACATTTAGATAATTTTCCTATATTTTCCGATAGGCCTATAACTTCCTGAGCAATCGAAAATAAATATAGTTCTTCATCTGATTCCAGACAATGAAAAACTAATAAAGTGTGATGATTTAGAGTTCAGGATAAAAAGAAAATTTTCACCTCTGGTTTCAGTTGATGTTGATGTTTATAAAGACATTCTGCATTCAAAGAGACAAAATCATATTGAAACATATTGAAATGTTGAATGTGATCTAATACAACACTTTCCTTATGTTGTGAAGCGATAAGTATAAGCTTGTGTGTGCTATGTGTATCCATGAATGTGCTGAAGTGTGTTTTTAATTAAAATAGCACCCTTTTGAGGGAGTAATATAGTCCTTTTTTGACTATATCAAATACAACACTTTTCTTATGTTGTGAAGAGAGAAATGTAAGATTGTGTATGTCATGTATTTCCATGAATGTGCTGAAGTGTGTTTTCAATTAAAATAGCACCCTTTTGCGGGAGTAATATAGTCCTTTTTGAAATCCTTTTTTGACTATATCAAATACAACACTTTTCTTATGTTGTGAAGAGATAAATGTAAGATTGTGTATGCCATGTATTTCCATGAATGTGCTGAAGTGTGTTTTGGGGAGTAATATAGTCCTTTTTCAAGTTCTTTTTTGGCTATAACTTTCCCTTTTTTGTCCTTTTTTGATGAAAAATTTTCCCTTCAAAATCTGGTTTCTACTAATTATAAAATCTCGGCATTGCGATACACTAAGTTGAATGGCAACACAAGCTTCACTCAAGATCAGAAGACTCGAAGACCTACTTCCATTGGATAATCATCATATAATACTGGGAAAAGACAACCTTGACGACTACCAATTATCCCATATCCCTATTGAAAGAAAGTCGAGAACTGCTGATCAGTGTTGCCACATCTGGCCATGTTAAGCAACAAATTTGCAATGCCTTTTATTTAATTTGCACGAAAACCATCCATTTTATTGAAATACGGCAAAGGAAAAAAAATAGTCTTTATTACAGTCTCTATAACAATGTCTATAATGAAACAATTGTCTTTAGAGACAATTAATATTAGGTACCCTCCACAAAAGTGGCTTCATTTATACACTGACGGATCCTTGATCTCCAGAGAACAAGGTGCCAGTGCAGGTGTTACATGCTGTCTCTTCTCACTTTATAGATCTCTTGGATATGGAACAACAAGTTTTGATGGAGAAATCATTACAATAAGTGAAAGTCTCAGGAATCTTCTATGCCACATCAATAAATTTAAGAATGCAGTTATATTGTCAGACTCCAAAGCAGCTATTCTATCAATAGTCTCTAAACACACACCTTCATCTCAAACAGCAGAAATAACTAAAATGCTCTCTCAATTAATATCACTCAATAAAAGAACTGTATTCCAACAGATACCATCCCATTGTGGAATCCTGGGAAACGAGAATGCGGATGCTTTAGCAAAGAAGGGCAGCACTGCTACTTACAGACCTGTTACTAAATCTACGTATTACTCTGTGAAAAGATTTATTAAATCTACATACTTAGACTTCAACAAACAAAATTTGATAACACAATCTCAAGGGGAAAAAATGGAACTCTCTGCATCATAATCCACAGTTAATTCCCGATTTACCATGAAAATAGTCTGTAGCTGCATTTAGATTGCCAACAGGCCATGACTGTTTGGCCAAACACCTGCATAGAATTGGAATATATCAGTCCCCTAACTGCCCATTGTGCAACTCAAACCAAGCAACGAATTCAGAACACCTCAAAATCTGTGCTTCGTTGGTTGACCATGATAATATCTTTGAAAAATATTGGAGTGCAAGAGGTCAAATGACTTTATTGTCAAACGCCTGACATTAGAAAACAACAACATTCTCTATAAGCTTTGATAGCTATCAAGATCGTATACATAATAGTTAATCACGACGACGTTAAACTTTTTGGAAAAAAATCTTTTTTGTTTTTTGAAAACTGTAAACTTTCCACCAGTACGGTATTAGAATTTTTTGTTATACTCAACATGATCAATTCGCTTTCAAAATCTGCAGGGTTATTTCACTTCCAACACTGTATATTACTGCCCATCATTCTTGATGGACTATCAGATATCATGCTTGCTGTCTGATTTCAAGTTTACTGTTTCAAATCCAACCGAGCTTCCTTCAGGATCGAAGTACAGCTGGGAAGTCAGTGTCGTTGATTTATGGCACAATGGAATCTTGTCCAGATAGAGAACTCTAGACAAATTTCTCTCCCATTTCTCACTCACATTGAATTCTGACACTGAATAACATATACAGTTAAAAGCATTGTTAAGTAAAATGCTACTAAACTAAAACTATAGTATTGCGTCCATCAATGTATTCTTCAAGGAAATGAGAAATAAAATATCGGTATATAATACCTCAAGTTGGCGTCGCAGTATCCTCACTTCTTCCTCTGGAGTGAGTTTACCTTTTGGCTGTTTTTCATGGAAATTACCAGCTTCCAAAACTTGAACAAAAAAATATATATATGTATTAGAGCATTTGAAAATGTTTGGCAACAATGCTTGAAACCAATGATTCTAATGCTTAATAATAGAAGCTCATAAGGAACTCAACTTGTAAACATAAACTGCTTTTATCGATTTTGAAAAAGCATATGATAGGGTATATAGAAATAAATTGTTAAATGTATTAGTCACAGATCATTTTTCACAACAACTTATAGTAAATATACAGTATATAATTTCTGTAAAACAAATCTAATTGCAGTAAGATGTAAGAATAAATTATCACAATAGACAAAAATGCATGCAGGAATAAGAGAAGGATGCAGCCTTTCGCCATATTATATACAGGGTGAACTGTAAGTCATGTCATTAATAGTTATTCTTTGAGGTATTTCAAACAAGAAAGTTTAATACACTTATGCTCGTTTTTACTTTCTTTTCGAGATAAAAATTGTTTTATATTAAATATTTCATAGCATGTTTTGGGAAAGTCAGATTTAATATCCAATATTCTCACTCAATTTAAGAGAGCAGTGTATTATCACTTAACATAGGTTAAGGGTGTTTGAGAATAAGGTGCTTAGGAAAATATTTGGGGCTAAGCGGGATGAAGTTACAGGAGAATGGAGAAAGTTACACAACGCAGAATTGCACGCATTGTATTCTTCACCTGACATAATTAGGAACATTAAATCCAGACGTTTGAAATGGGCAGGGCATGTAGCACGTATGGGCGAATCCAGAAATGCATATAGAGTGTTAGTTGGGAGACCGGAGGGAAAAAGATCTTTGGGGAGGCCGAGACGTAGATGGGAGGATAATATTAAAATGGACTTGAGGGAGGTGAGATATGATGATAGAGACTGGATTAATCTTGCACAGGATAGGGACCGATGGTGGGCTTATGTGAGGGCGGCAATGAACCTTCGGGTTCCTTAAAAGCCATTTGTAAGTAAGTAAGTGTATTATCACAGTCTAGTATATACAGTCACGAAGCTCAATATATAGGGAATATGCATCCACTGACAGTTGAACTTGCTAGTTGCTAGCCACTACAACCGCTACTATCGCCTCATCACAGATCCCATCCCTAAGATATGACAAAATAATTTACACTTTCGTTATCGTGTTCTTTTGAAAAAAATTAACACCTTCCTTTCATTATTGAAATATTAAATACCGGTACATAAGATTTATTTATTATTTTCATGAAATATATTAAATTCCATCATAAACTCGAAGATACAAGAAATAGTAATAATATTATTTTTGGGTGTTTATACAAAACGAACTGAAATTTACTATAACTGCTCCACTTATTCAAGATTATAGCTATAATGAACTACGAAACTAATAAAATATTAATTTTCAGTTACTATTACAACAAAATAATAATAATGGAAATATGAATTAATGAGTGTAACATCTCCTCCTTGGAGTAAGATGAAAGATTGTCAAAACTACATCATCATATGAATAATTTCGAGGGAAAAATTGTTCCGGGGCTGGGCATTGAACCCAAGACCTTAGGTTAAATGTACCAACGCTCTACCAACTGAGCTACCCAGGAACTCTACCAGACACCGATCCAATTTTTCCCTCTAGAGTGGTAGAGTTCCCAGGTAGCTCAGTTGGTAGAGCGTTGGTACGTTTAACCAAAGGTCCCGGGTTTGATGCCTGGCCCAGGAACAATTTTTCCCTCAAAATTATTCAAATCAACTTTACAGGGAGTTATACATGAAAGCTTGATCTGCATAATACACGTCACTGTTCGTTAACAGAAAACCACAATTTAAGTCAGTGTGCACTCAATGTTGGTTGCTTGACAGTTGTTCAGCCCACTTTGAGGTCTGTGTATGTAGAGGGAAAAATTGGATCAGAGTCTGGTAGAATTCCCGGGTAGCTCAGTTGGTAGAGCGCTGGTACGTTTAACCAAAGGTCCCGGGTTCGATGCCCGGCCCCGGAACAAGTTTTCCCTCGAAATTATTCAAATCAACATTACAGGGTGTTATACCTGAAAGCTTGATTTGTACAGCATCATATATTCATGAAGTGGATTGCAAGGAGTAGTGAAGTGCATTCCATAACCTCTCCTACTCAAATCCCATCCTCACCTTCCCGTGGTGCAACCTGTTTTTAACAAACGAGGCTCTGGGGAGTGAGTCACAGCGGTATAACTGATCTATAAAATGGAGGAAATACCATTTCAGCATGGTGACGTGCCAGGACCAGGGTGTGACCAGGTGTCTGGCTTTTGGAGAACAAGTTCTCCTTTTTTAAGGTTTGTCCTCCAGGCATTTAAAAATACAGGGTTCGCCAGGGAAACAGGTGATTTTAAAGTACGAGCTACAGAAATATTGTAGGTGATAGAAGGTGCTGTTATCTGTTGTTACATTGCCGAAACTATGCCATTTACACAGCATTAGCAAGAATGGTACAACTGTAACCCCTTTTAAAAACACGTGCATTGTCAACATCTAAAAAAGTGACAATTTATAAATTGCTGATTACATCAGTGCTTTTGTATGGTTCTACAGTATGGGGATACGCACCTAAGACAACATTAGATCCCATTCGAGTTGTACAAAATAAAGTATTACGTGTAATTCATAACAGCGGGTGGTACACAAGAAACGAAGAGATACATCAAGATCTAAAAGTGGAAAGTATCCCAGTTATCATTAGGAGATTCGCTGAAACATTTTATAAACAGGCACATTCCCACCAAAATGTGTATATATCAAAACTAGGAACTTATAACCCTCAGTACTACACAAGACATCGTACACCTTTGTTCCTCTTCTCATAGTTATCTGTCAAATTTGTTTTCACGCTGTTCATCCTGGTTATGACGAGAGTGCAGCATCATAAATGAACTACCTCTCAGCAATAAGTAAAAGTAATTAGGAACAGTCGGGAGATCACCCAAGATTTCGATACTGTATCCAAAAGTTGACGAATTAAAAAAAAAAAAAAAAAAAACATGATCAGTTGCTATGGAACAATGGAATGGAAATAATTGAAAATTGGCGCAAAAAGTTGAAAGTACTGTTTGCAAGCTACTGTACCATATAATAATGAATTTTTAACATCCGTCTAGCGTTAAAAGATCTATTTTTATGAATGACTGTCTAAAAATATACATTAAGTTTGTGACATTGAGATACATAACTCGATTTAATTTCAAATTAAAAAAACAATTCACTTACTACAAAGCAGATTTTTCTCTGAGATGAGTGTGTGTAAAGGCCTTACTATAGTCTGAGATGATTCTGAAATAGTTGTCCTTGATAATGAACCTGCAAGGAGAAAATTGAGTTAATATGGAATGTCTTTATTATAATATTTGGCAGTACTTAGTTTATTTTATGAAAAAGGTGACGAGATGAAATCACAGTCTAGTATATACAGTCGCGAAGCTCAATACGTAGTAAATATGCAAACATTAGGTAGTTGCTCACTACTAGGATCGCTAATATCGCCTCATTACAGGCAATGCAAAATAGTACCGTCACAGTGTATTGTTTCTAGCACCCTCAAAATTCAAGCTTCGTGACTGTATATAGCAGACTGTGATGAAATCCAGTACATACATATGAGAAGAATCATGTAAATCAAACAGTGACTGGCAATTATGAATGTTTACTAATGCTTCTTGGATTTACAAATATTTAATACTGAATGTTTGCCATTACAATTATAGGATTTAATCTCTTACCACACCACCTTATTTGAATAATATTTTGACTTAATATTTGTGGAGTACCACTGCTTAAGATAATAATAATAATAATAATAATAATAATAATAATAATAATAATAATAATAATAATAATAATGTTTTATTTTCGCTGACAGAGTTAAGGCCATAAGGCCTTCTCTTCCACTCAACCAGCCTTAATCAATACAATACATAAATTTAAATTACAAATATTTACACTACACTTAAAAGGTTCTCCAGCAATATTCTTCACTACACATCAACTTAATAAAATAAAATACAAATAAAACATAGGCCTACATAGGTCTGCAGATAAAATTTATTCTAGTCGAAAATTGAGAGATTCCAAACTCTTTTACGAATTGCGAACAAATTCTTACATTTAAAGACTATGGTACAGTAAATTTTGGTTTGTAATATTATAAACAATTTTATCCATAACTGGTATCTAAACTCATCTTTATTTCACCGTCTTTGGTAACCTAAACAATGGCTTTATTCACAGCTGTGAATTAAATCTTTATCTCCATGACAACCTACACATTAGCAACCGTAAAATCCATACATACATTCATTCATTATAACTTCTTCACAAACAACACATTACAAAAAAAAATGCGTACAATTTAAAATTGAATTTAGATACCAATCATGAAATTTAGATAGTAGCAGTAATAGATAAAATACCACCTGTCCCGCTTAGAGAGATGGAGAAATAAATGCTCACCACATAAAATCAGATGAAGATATCGTTGAGATTTACATCTGACAAGATAAACTGTCCAAGTTTATGCAACAAAGTTTGAAAACAGCTGCATGCTGTTAATGCGTAACTTTCATTTGTTTTTGCTAGGGCACTAAATCAAGCCTGGCGCCATTTTGTAGGAGAACATGCTATAGTAAATATGTGGACACCACAAAAGAAAGTTCAGTACGTGACATGACTAGCAGAAGAACCCGTCATTTGACCATTTTTATTCTTCGTAGAGGCTACAGTCACAGGAAATGTATATCTGAACATGTTGCAGAACTTTGTGTTGTTGACCAATTTCTCCCAGGATCGGTTTTTCAGCAGGATAGGGCCCCACCCCTTGATCATCAACGGGTGCGTGAGTTCTTGGATGAAAAACTCCCCGATAGGTGGATTGGAAGACGAGGACCCCTTGCCTGGCCACCCAGGTCACCTGATCTGACCCCATTTGGACTTTTTTTTTTTTCTGGGGCTTTGTGAAGGATACTATGTATCAAAGCTAACACTTTGGAGGAACTAAAGCAATGCATCACAAATGCAACTGCGTTAGTGACTCTATAAATGCTACAGAACACTTGGCAGGAGGTTGAATACAGTTTAGATGTCTGCAGAGCATTCTTCGAAACTCGGAGAGTTTTACATCAAGTTATGTAAAAAAGTATGTTAATAAACCATTATTTACACTATTTATTTACATTATTTATAAACCATTATCACTTATTTCTCGATCCCTCTAAGCGAGACACAGTGTATTGTATAGCACAAGAGAATAAATAGATTTTACTCCCTTATACTATAAATAACTATTAATAGTGTGATTAAGTTGTAGTAATTATGACTCTATTTTTCGATTACAATTACGTACAAGATTGTTATATAGGTATTTTAAATGCACAAACAACTATAATAAATCCATTTTATGTCTTTATGCTCTCATGATTTACGAAACTTACCAGACAGTGAGTCGGTGCTAAAGAATGCATTGTCACCACCCAGTCCTCTTACTCGTTGTGACAACTTGGCAGTTCCACTTTTTGATACTCCACAGAGTTGACTTCCAAACTGTAATATACAAATATTTATATACAGTGCCTTTCGTTGTTGAGTCGCCTGTTGCACGGTGGCTGGTGATAGCAACCGTTGATAACCAAGCTCCCGGCACTGTGCCGACTTGAATCCTCTCCCCTTCGTAGGAGCGCAGGAGTCATTCAATCAATCTCACAGCGGTTTTGTATCAGCGTGGTCGTGCTTTGAAGTGCTTTGTATGAAATGTTATTTCTGTATTAGTGCTACAAGTGTTACTGAGCTTGGTATTAAATGTGATTTCTGTATTAGTGCTGTGCTATAGTTTACATAATGCCTCAACATACTTACACATTACAACAAAGAATTTTTATGTATGATTCGTATGTGTTAAGGGTATATGTACGTGAACGACCACAAATATTATTAGAATATGCAGGCTCTAAATTTCTAAAATTTTATAAGAAAATTAACTCACAGTTGGACAAAAATTACAAGGTACCACAACAAGACTTATTAGAACTTAAATATCTGATGAAAATATAAAAAAGGTTACTAATAATATTTTTCAAACCAGTTTTATCAAAGTATGAAAAAAAAATTCTGCAGTTACATCATTTGGTAATTAGAACTTGTTATGGTCTCTCTGACATCTTTAGTATTTTTTCTGCATTTAATAAACACTTACTTCTAAAAAGTAGACTACTCTCGGACATGTAGAGTTGTTTATTTTAATACAATTAAGTTTTTATTTGTCCTATATAAAATATATTAAAATTTACATAATGTTTTGTGAACTAATTTTTCTATTTTCAAAGAAATGGGCATTATTATAGTCTACTTTTTGCATAAATGCATGTTAAATAAGTATACAAAATTTCAGAATTCTATCTCTAATGGTTGTGGAGTTATGAAATAATATGTGTAAAATTTTCAAATTTAGGAAAATTTAATTTAAAGTAAAAAGTGAATTCTAAAAAGTATTATTAGTAATCTTTTTTATACTTTTATCAGATATTTAAGTTCTAATAAGTCTTGTTGTGGTACCTTGTAATTTTTGTCCAATTGTGAGTTCATTTCCTTATAACATTTTAGAAATTTAGAGCCTGCATATTCTGATAATATTTATGGTCATTCACGTACATATACCTTTAAGAAATTCTTGCAGAGAAGTTCTAAGGCGATTTTTAACTAATATCCAGGTGTGCCTGCCCCACACAGAGATACTGTGCGAGAATTTGCCACTAAATTTAGAGAAACGGGTCTATTCTTGATAAGAAGTGAAGGGTAAATAAACATGTGCTTACTGATGAGAAATTAGAAGAAGTGGGAGAAAAATTAGAACATACTCCAAAGAAATCTCTTTGCACAGGAAACTGAAATTTCGATGACCTCAGCATGGAGAGCTACCAAACTCTTAAAACTGAAACCATACAAACTCACTGTTGTTCATGAATTGTTGCCACGTGATCATGAAAAAAGGTTAAATTGACTCTATTTCGGAAGATGAATTAATAGGCTTAGGTGTAAATGCACTTTTCCTAAAAAGATGCCAGAAATGTGTGGATGAAGGAGGCCAACATTTCCAACATCTCATGTTGTAAGGTACCTACATGATTATTTTTTTTTGTAATTTTACTCAATTGTACATGGTTATTTTCATTGTACATTATATATTTGTACCATCCTATGTATGGATACCATCCCATTGTGGAATCCTGGGAAACGAGAATGCAGATGCTTTAGCAAAGAAGGGCAGCACTGCTACTTACAGACCTGTTACTAAATCTACGTATTACTCTGTGAAGAGATTTATTAAATCTACATACTTAGACTTCAACACACAAAATTTGATAACTCAATCCCAAGGGAAAAAATGGAACTCTCTGCATCAAAATCCACAGTTAATTCCCGATTTACCACGAAAATCGTCTGTAGCTGCATTTAGATTGGCAACAGGCCATGATTGTTTGGCCAAACACCTGAACAGAATAGGAATATACCAGTCCCCTAACTGCCCATTGTGCAACTCAAACCAAGAAATGGATTCGGAACACCTCAAAATCTGTGCTTCAGTGGCTGGTCATGATAATATCTTCGAAAAATATTGGAGTGCAAGAGGTCAAATGACTTTATTGTCAAGCGCCTGGCATTAGAAAACTACAACATATATTTATACTGAATTGGCTGCGGGGGGGGGGGGGGGGGGTAATATCGGTTGCTATCACTGACCGCCGTGCAGCGGAGGTTTTGATTTCGATTTGCCGGAAACTGGGCCATCATCAGTTGCTATCGCCAGCCGCCGTGCAACGGGCAACTCGACAGCGAAAGGTACTGTAAAAAAAACAGAAATGAAAGAAATATAGTGCAACTTGAGCCCTGAAAACATAATTGACAATGAGCCCATTATGCCTACTTCCTTGAAACCACAAGGACTGAGTTAATTAAATAGGGTTAAAATTTTAATCAGAAAGTTACAGGGCATAGTCACTTTTGATGGAAAATAGTTTATTATGACTTCTGATACCGTACTTCAGATATCACAGTCACAGACTATATTTAAGACGGTGTCTTACTCTAGCCCAAAAGCTTTACTCTTCGGGCTTTCATAACAGTTCTATTCAGTGCATGTGTTTTTTAAGGGTACAGTGCCTCATTATTATGACTATTTCAACCCCCAAATCAGGCTTTTTCAAGGTGGAAACTAGGTTAATGATATTATTAGAGGTTCTCTGAATAAACGTCTTACTCTTGTTGTGTCAAGATTATAACCTAAATCTCATTCTTAAAATTGTCCAGACATAACCTTGTCATGAAAACTCAGATTTTGTCATGTTCCCGCCATTGAAGCACCTGTCTTTATACGACCTTCACCAAATAGAGTCTAAAAAGTAACGGCTCCAGAGTAACTTACTTCATCATCATCAAAATTAAATCCTTTTCGTTCACTGGATTGCCAATACTCTTCGTCTTCTAACCTTCCTGCCATTCTAAATTACAGTATACGTCTGATTCTGACAGCACCTTATGTTTATTCATCTACTGGAAGTGGCATAATACAATTGGATGTAATTACTGACATTGACACTGAGGTTCCACAATTATCCTCTCACGTGTAGGCAAGACGTTACGATTTCCAGGTAAAGCAAACCGAATACCTTCGTCACCAGCTGACAGTACACGTCACACGCCCACAGATATTTCACGTAATTCTTTTCTTACTCTCTCAGAGATGGCAGCAGTGCTGTGCCTGATTGCAGTTGGTAATGATCAGGGTTAAGCCGTGAACAACGTATATTGAATGTTTGTCTTTTTCAGAAGATGAACGCCTTTTTAATTAAACCAGTAAGTCTGAAATGCTATTATGAGCTATTACTCTGAAAGAATGTGGTCTTAATTTCGTGTTTCCTTCGGCAATTATGTTTTTCAAGCAGTTTAAGTACTTAAATTAGTCACAAAAAAAAAGTAACTAGTACTGGTACCCAGGTATTTAGTCATTGCAGGTCGATGCTGATTATCTGTTGATTCTGACAACAACTGAGAAGGGATAAAAAGAAATTCCAACATATGAGTTGAACAAAATTGCTAAAATATTCAGAATGAAAGTATCCAGTGCGGTTTCAAAACGAAAGCTATGAGGCCTCACCTCGTCTCACTACATCTCGCCAAAAAATTGTAAAAAATTGAAATTGAAATTGTAAAAAAAATTGTAAAAAATTGTAATTGTAATCTTGTAAAATTTTGATTTGTTCCATATCTTAAAGCTTCATTGCTAATGTAAGATCTATGAAATATAATAAATGAAATGAAAATCAAATGTATATACTGTGGTAAAAATAAATAGTTAAAATAAAAATCAAAACTCTTGTTATCAATTTTCTAAGGTTGATTAGTTACGTAGGCCTATCTGATACTTTCGTACTTACAGTTGTATCATTCCCCGAGTTTACAAATGATGTTCAGTCCATTAAAAAAAACAAACAAACAAACAAAAATGTGATTGAAAATTATGTAGGCCTAGGTATCTAAAATAACCCAAACCAACTTTCCAAACAAATGTTTAAGTACCGTACTACAGCATATAGGCTACAAAATGGAAAGGGAAATGTAGGAAGAGTAAGGAAGAGAGATGAAATTGCTGAAAAACTAGCATTTAATTTCGACCTAAACTATGAATAAAATCAGTGGTACCGGTACATATAGAACATGATTTTTAAAATCACATAACAATCCATCAACATTTTAAAACAATAGATCTACTATTGTACAAAAGTGAAATAGGAATCTACAGAACTAGAAGCCAAATAGATGAAATTCTTATGATCACTATTTAATTCCATAAGACTGAATCGCCAAAGAAGAAAAAATTGAAAATATAACATTTAGTGAGGAACAAAATGTTATAAAAAAATAACAGCAAATCCAAAAACATCATTATAATACCGACCCAAAGTCAGAGTTCTGGACCTAAACGCAGAGAATACGACCAGAAACTTGAGTTTTGATTGAACACGTACCGGTACAGTACCGGCATGTCTACTGAATTCAATTGTGGAGAGGGGGGGGGGAAGTTTCTTGCTTGTAAATTAAATGGAACTATTGCAAAATGAAATCTTACATTCAAGAGAATAATAGTTTCACAAGCTCAGCTCTGTATCAGAAGGCAAACACGCTCTACTAACCTTTGTAATCTAAAATATACTTCATTTAGCTAAGTGTCGGTGCGTATATCATTAGAGGGCGGATGTTGATGAAAAGTCATCTTCTTATTTTTCACATTAGAACGATGCCTATTAATATAGAAATCCTTTCTATGTCAATATCAACGTAAAAAAGTAATTTCTTTATTGCATTTTTTGACGTTTTTGAACTAATATGTAGGGGAGACTGAAAAATTTGTTACATTTTTTTACATTAATGTTTGCAGTGGATATTGACATTTATCTGTAAACAATGTTTAATCATTGTATGATTTGAGGCTTTCTCGGCGTTGGTTCGCTAATATATTTTCGCGGGATATCAGCCGAGTTAAGATTTTGGAATGCATTCCAAAATCTTAACTCGGCTGATATCCCGCGAAAACATATTAATGTTTAATCATTATTAAATTTGATAATTTATCTTAAAAATTTGTGCTAATGATAATAATTTTCAGATTACAAGCTGATTTGTACAAAGTGGCAAAATGCCTCGTAGTGGACCATGATCTTCCATCTTGAGACGGTGACAGTTCCACAATGAGACACTATTTTCTGATGGATTAATATAATTATGATATCAAAGAAGTGACATATACAAGGACATCACTTTATTTTTACCAACATTTTTAACATTAACCTGGCTATACTCGGAAACACTGTTTCCCCTTTCCATTACAGGAGTTTGATGTTACTAGTGCAATATGTAAACAAATCATTTTACTAGGTATAGGAGGAGAGAAAAGTAGTGTATCCATTTATGTTGTAGGGAACTACGATATTACGATTTTCAGTTCGATCATCACTTTTACGGAATTTATCAAAATACAGTAGAGTAGTAACATTTTTTTTTTTCAAAAACTCAACTTTTCAGGCGGCTATGTTCGTTATGTAATGTCTACTTTATTTAGCATATTAATTATTGATGTTATCATAAAATATAGAGAGTGCATTTAAATTGAGGGGGTCATAAGTAAAGGGCTGTAAGTGCACTTAAGTTACTTTTGAGAAAATGGGGTTTAAATATTTAAGCTTTCGTAAAATTGGTGAAATATTTTATTTAAATTTTAATGTGTGATGCGACTAAAATTTTAGATACTTTTGCTTACACTGGATGCACTTAACTCATGTTATTACAAATGTCACTAGCATTCCTTTGCTTCTAGCCACCTCAATTCAAAAAAAGCTAATCTGAATTTTTAAACAAGTTGCTGAAAATGGTTGCCGTTCATTACAATGCAAGCTTCAATTCAGTACGCATATTATTAAAAACATTTTGAAGCATATTCTCTGAAATTGAATTTATAGTTTCTTGAATATAATTTTTTAGTACGATATTATTAATATAGGTTCTTTCTTGTATAGCAAACGCAATCATATTTATGAAACACACTATACACTGCAGTGTTTACTTCACTGCTTGAAGACTTCGAATGCAACAGCGGCCGTAAGTTTGTGTGTCTGACGGGAGCAAGGACATTAGTGAAGGGGTGAGAGTGAAGTACATTCAGAAATGGAGGTACAATAAAAATGCAAGTAAAAATAAAATGATGTCCCTGTATATGACTTCTACAAACATGAGATGAGTATATATAGGCTACATAGTCACTTTATGTGAGGGAGTAATTGAATGTTACCAGCAAACTCGATTCTGCCTTTTTGTCTGACCAGAAGTTGGTGGCTTTGGCAAAATCATTGTAATTTCAGTTTTATTAACCATTGCTTCATCTGGCACTTCTGGAAAAATGACACTGTTCCCTATTTTAGCACTTCTCCTTGGAAATGAATCATTGTAATTCTTAGTGCTACATATGAATTTCATGAAGCGTTATTGAATGTCATGAATTCACCTACAGAATAGAAGGCGTGAGAAATTAGGTACTTCTTTAATTTGGCCCTAAATAATCTTATGTTTTGAGTTTCATTTTTTATATCGATAGGGAGGCTATTAAAAATTATTACTACCATATAACTCACTCCTTTTTAATAGCATGATAGACTTGCTGATGGAGTATGAAAAGTCATTTTTTTACGTGTATTTATGCTATGAACTGTTGAATTAGTTACAAAGCTTTCACGATTACATACGAGGAAGATTATTAATGAAAAAATATACTGACAAGCCATGGGTATTATTTGTAGTTTTTCCTTAAATAGTCCTACACGATTCCCTAGATTTGACACCTACTATTATTCTAATTACTCTTTTTTTGTAATAGGAATATACTGTTACTATCTGTAAAAATTTCTCCAGAATATTATTCCAAAACTCATTACCGAGTGGAAGTATGCAAAGTATATTGCTTTTAAGGTGTCGATATTTACTATCTTTTGCATAGACCTAATAGCAAAACAAGCTGAATTTAGTTTGGGAGTAATTTCTTTAATATGACTTTTCCAATTTAACACATTATCGATTTTTAAGCCAAGAAATTTGGTTGTTGTTGTTTCTAATGGGGACCTAGTGTTAATTATTGCGCTAGAAATTTGCGAGATTGAATTTGGACAGGATTTAAATTGAATTATGTTAGTTTTGTTACAATTTAATAATAATTTATTGACTGAGAATCAGTCACATATTTTTAAGAGAATTTCCTCTGTTGAAGATTGGAATGTGTTGGAGTTATTGGCTGTAATTACTATACTTGTGTCATCTGCAAATAATATGGGATGACCCACATCTTTTATTAGAGGGGCAAGATCATTTATGAACACTAGAAAAAGTAGGGGACCGTCTTATTATTAATATCCAGGTGGTTGGCATTACATAATTCTGTTATTTTCCTTAACTTTATTTTAAGTACCGGTACTTAAAACTATGAATACGTTTTGCTACAACTAAAATATTACTCCAACTACTGTCGTCTGTGTAATGCAATAAAAACATTCAAACATAGTAGAGAAAACAGCCTAATGAAGATTCGGGTGCCATGTTTGTTCTCACGCAATAGGACTACCTGACTTTGCCCCTGATCGCAATTAAAGCGGCCTGTTCCAGCTGTACTCGACCCTGAAATTTCCCCTCCTCCATCTCTGGAGCATTCGACCCCCAAAAATCTGCACGTGCACATCCAGTCCGGTTGCCATGACAACCGTCTGATATCACGTGACCTTGCAAAAGGGTTGCCGGGAGGAGTGGAACCCTCAGGAAGTGAGAAAGGGGCTAAGCTAGCTGTGGAATTATTTGGGTTGTAGCTTTCGGGAAAGGGTTGGATTGGCCGTGCTTTTATAAAGCAAGCGGAAACAAGGCGATATATTTGGCCTGTTTTCTCTCTTTTTCTTACGCCTTTCTTTAGGAAGAGTGGGGACGATGTAACCTCCCCCTGCTATCGTAGAGAACGATTACTTTCATAAAACGCGTCACGCCCACGAAAACAAACTTTTTACATCTTTGCCAGATGTTAAAACTAATGTGAAGGTTAAGATAATATTTTTAAAATAACCACAGAAGGAAGACGTATATTTATCTTATTAATAGCGTACGGGCTATTCCACATGAAATCGACCAGTAAAAAACCTCGCATTTTTTTAATACTCTAATTTTTTCCCTATTTATACAAGGTGCTGAGAAGAGTGCATTTTCAAAAATATACTATAGAAAGTCAAACGGTTTTCGTACTATTGAGCGACAAATTTAGCGTATTTTATAAAAACAAGCCTCTTTCAGCGCTCAGAACTCTGGAACCATTTACTGCAGAACATTGAACGGGAGCTCATTTTGAAACTGGCATTTACTAGGTTATGATAAGAAGTACGGTAATACTTATTTTTAATGTATACAGAGAGACAGATAATCTGATTTTACTTACTTTTAGGCTTTTTGCCCATTTATAAAAATGTAAAAAATATTGAGAAAAAACCTTGCATTATTAAGAGGGATTCGGCATTGTTTGCTTAGTGGCTCGGCAATAACTTTCGAAGGTATTAAATAAATTATTTTCACACGCCTAGACTTGAACGGGGCAGTACCCCACACACTGGTCGAGAGCTGAAGATAAGCGAGCGTTGGGCGTCATTTTACTCCTGTGTTTATGAAAACTTGTGATAAAGCTAGCCCAGCCATGACTGCTAGACGACACATCACGTGTTTGTCTCCTGGCCTTGCTTGTCTTGACTACCTACAGTCAGCTGGTTAGTTCATGCGCGTACTATTTATTTTTATTTTATTTTATATTTTCAATACTTTCTTATCAATGGTGCACCAGTAAAAAATATGTGTTTATTTGTACTTTCAATACGGAATCTAACCATATATTTTTAAAATATTTTTTTCGTGGGCAAAGGCGTCTTAATGAAGAAAACTCTAAATTTCTCCATTTCCATAAAAAGTAAGAAAAACTGTTTAGCCTACATGTCAATATAAACTTTAATTTCTCAGCATCAAAATAAACCATGATTTTGATCATTGGGTAAAAGGGTTTCGGAGCCACAACAGTTTAAAGTTGCTAATTTTATGAAAATACGATAAATTTAAATATTTTTAATTTAAACACTATGAAGTTCTGATGCCTCAAACTTTGCACAAAGCATTGTATCACAGTTGTCTACGGACAGAAAAAGTTTCATTGTATTTAAAAATTGCAAGGTCAATTTTCTCTATATTTCGGTCGATTTGAGATGGAATAGCCCGTACGGATTTTTAGGTGGTTAAAATGTAATTTTAAGTGCCTAAAATAGGCTTAAAAGTATAGGAAATAGTCTCTAAAGAATTGAAAGTAGGCTCTAACAGAAAACGTTTTCTTTAAAAACATGTTCCAAATCATCAGGAATTCTGTTCTAGAATTTAATAATTTTAAATGCTTATACACCGTTACCACCACCACCACCACTACTACTAAAAGTACAAGAACACAAATATTTTACTAGTTATACATAAACTAAACAATTAAATGTGAAAAATAGGTTTTAAACATAAATTCAGTACACAAACAAGTCAAATATAATCAATTTTTACCAAGCCTTGTCCGTTAATGTTCATAATTATAGTCTCGTCGCTCTAATTTCCGGCAGCCAATCACGTTGCAGGTCGGCTACATTTAAACGTGTGCGTCTTGTGATTCGCTGATGAAGAAGTTAAGCATTTCCTAAGGCTGGATAAATACTTAATATAATCGCCCGCCATTTTGGCTCTTTCGTTGGCGTTCGTAGAAAGCACACGAGGACGTTATTTGCCGCTCAATTATTTGCTGAATTACAGTGCGTTTGATTTATTATCATAGGAGCTACGACATGATAATTTTTAACTATGTGGCAAATAGGTCCCTCGTCTGGTAGCTCGGCAACGAAAGAACAAAAATGGCGAACGATACTACCTACCTAGACATTATAGAGCCTTGACTTCCTAAGACGTAAGCAAAGAGGAGGAGTCACGCCGGAAATAACAGCGTCGCGACTATAGCTCCACAATAAATTATTAATACATTTTCTAAATTTTCAACTAAAAAGCAATGCCGTCTGTCACTCAACAGAATTTGTATGCTGAAAATGAACCTAAATATCCACTGAAGTAACAGGAGCGTATTTCAATTTTGACACTACTGGGTGTTCAGTTCAAAATGTGTCGTGGCTCGCTGTATGTCGTCATGTGGCTAGCCGATGAGCCTAGAGAATTCAATCTTCCTACACTTCCGCAGAGGCGTATTACCTAAATGCCAGAGAAGTTGCCTGGCAAGTACGGCGTTCATTCTGAAGAGTACTTACCGATACGTACGGTAACACCTGTAGTGGCAGGAATGTGAACTGTTTGGAAACATGTACTGAGGTGAGTTGGGTTAAGACGATTACTTACGTATTTGTTGACATTAACTTCGACGGTCAACATGGATACGGAGTATTTGATTTGTATTGTGGAATGTTGCCGTACGCAATCGATGATAACAAATACCCAGCGACGACTTGCCCGCGCAAAACACAGTTCTAAAGAGGTTATGGTAGCACACAGACCGTACAGATCGCCATCTGTTGCTACGACGTTCAAGTTATACCGTACACGTTCTCAAGTTCAGATTGAACGCCTTGATTAATAGGCAACTTCTCTGACATAAAAGCTGAAACTCGCTTCAAATCGCTGACTCACAACAGTGACGTCATGACACACTTTGAAATGGACACTCAGTAGTTGGACAGGAATGTTACATTGTAAATCCGTGTTCTTCCCCGCTAGGATATCTGAAGCAGTACGCAGGTCCTTCAGCCCTACATTTCTCTGCAGAACTTGCTCCAGTTTATCCCGTACTTTATTTCCAACATAACCAGGAACACATTTGGAATTTAAAATACAAATTTTCGAAATAAAAATGGGTGTATTGATCTATTAGAGATAAAAATACTTAATAGATAAAAATAAGCTTTGTCGTCAAAATAGGCATTTTTAGGTGCTATTAAATTATCAATTTTAGGCATAGTTTTATGTGAAACGTGTACTTGCAAGTTTTTATGAACTTATCTTTTAAGGATTAAGTTAGGTTTTTACCTAAAATCCGAAGTCTATTTATTAATAGTGTTGAGAATTATATGCACTAAAAGCCTAAAATATCGCCTATAAATATGCACTTAAAATTCCGAAATGTGCACTTATGCACTAAAAGCCGAAGAGCAGGCTAACTTACTTAGGATCCCACGAGAAATGAAACGCTATCAATAATAATAATAATAATAATAATAATAATAATAATAATAATAATAATGATAATAATAATAATATGTTTTTATTTATTTTTTGTTTGTTTGCAATTGCTTTCTCATGTGCATTCAAAATCACAAGAAGCATCCTACGATTCTATTACTGTTACGGTAATATTTTTAATTTTGTGACTATGGATTTGTTCCATCAGGTAATTTTATTTATAATAAATGACACTCGAGAAGAAATTAAACACAGAATAAATATGGGAAATGCGTGTTATTATTCGGTTGAGAAGCTTTTGTCATCTACCCTTATGTCAAAAAATCTGAAAGTTAGGATTTATAAAACAGTTATATTGTTCTGTATGGTTGTGAAACCTGGACTCTCACTTTGAGAGAGAACAGAGACTAAGGGTTTCTTAGGAAAATATATGGCGCTAAGAGGGATGAAGTTACAGGAAAATGAAGAAAGTTACACAACGCAGAACTGCACGCATTATATTCCTCACCTGATATAATTAGGAACATTAAATCCAGACGTTTGAGATGGACGGGGCATGTAGCACGTATGTGCGAATCCAGAAATGCATATAGAGCGTTAGTTGGGAGGCCGGAGGGAAAAAAGATCTTTGGGGAGGCCGAGACGTAGATGGGAGGATAACATTAAAATGGATTTGAGGGAGGTAGGATATGATGGTAGCGACTGGATTAAATAGAACAGCACCAGCAATAACTACTGGTATTTAACAAAACAGAACTAACTCGTTCATGCTAGCTAGGAACTGGTAGGCCTACACAAAAACTAATAATGATGTGAGAATGAAAAATTGAAAATAATTATCCGGAAAATTTCTCACTATCTTTTTTTTTCCGGAAAATTTTTCGCCTGTCCAAATGGCTGCTTTCTTCGCTCCCTTCCTCACACTGTAAAGCACTGCATATACAGTATTTATATTGCTCATTCAGTGTCCTCATTAGCCTTAATAAGTTGTCAAACCTTTGATGATAACTCCAAAACAGTTCCATTGTCAAATTTAATTTGTTTGTACTCCCTGGCAGAAGCCTTAGCAATACCTACCTATTGCAGGAGATGTAATGAGCATAAAACGTTACCCCACGTGCTAGGTTTCTGCCCTCATATACTTCGTATTCACCATGTTCCCTTAATCTGTTAGCAATTACAAATCGGACAGCTCAATAAAATTGTGACTTCAGTTACTTTTATTTTCATTTTATAAAGTTTCCATAATTTCCCTAAACATGTAAATACAAAAGTTCATATTGATATTAGCGATAATGTATTATATTCCAAGAAAAATGTTAAAATGTCTGAAATTATTCAAATTTCACCTATTTACTCTATCATATTATTGACTTAAAAGGTTATGAGCCGTTAATGAGATGCCTGAAATTGTTTTCTGCACGCCAACTCCTAGATTCTTGGCCGAATCTTCTTGAATGCGAGTGTCAGAGGCGATTCTGGATTCAAGCTATTTCTGTGTTTCGTTCTGATTGTTGTCAATGCAGAGAAACCCTGCTTATAAGTAGAGGGGAATGGCAATAGGTATGAAAAGACATTATCACTTACTTACTTCCTTATGGCGTTTAAGGAACCTGGAGGTTCATTGCCGCCCTCGTATAAGCCCGCCATCGATCCCTATCCTGAGCAAGATTAATCCAGTCTCTACAATAATATCCCATCTCCCTCAAATTCTTTTAATATTATCCTCCCATCTACGTCTCGGCCTCCCCAAAGGTCTTATTCCCTCCGGCCTCCCAACGAACACTCTATATTAATTTCTGGATTCGCACATACGTGCTACATGCCCTGTCCATCTGAAACGTCTGGATTTAATATTTCTAATTATGTCAGGTGAAGAATACAATGAATTCAGTCCTGCATTGTGTAACCTTCCGCATTCTCCTGTAACTTCATCCCTTTTAGCCCCAAATATTTTCCTAAGCTCCTTATTCTCAAACACCCTTAACCTCTGTTCCTCTCTCAAAGTGAGAGTCCAAATTTCACAACCTTACAGAAAACCGGTAATATAAAGCATAACCATAGAAGTTGATAAAGTGTCGTAAAATAAACCAATTAAAAGTAATAATTATGATAGTAAATTTACGAGGTACTGTATTACATGGACACAGCTCATAATCTTTATTAAATTACCGTTCATTCATTAGCTTCAACATTGTATTAGAAGTGTTTATAACGTGATCATATTGTTTAGTTGAGATAATCGCACTTGTACAGTATCATCTGCAAATAGGATTGAAGGACAAGCAGAATGGCTGTAGAAACTTTCGCCCAGGGAATATTCACCCAAATGTAATTTGTAGAGCTCGGATGTTTGGCAAAATTCCTTTTTTACTGGGTGGAAGTAAATCATTATTTGCATAGATATAAATGTGATTTGGAGTAAATCGAAGAGATAGGGCCAATTTTTTTTGCCTGTTTAAGGTTTTTCTTATTAATAAATGGTTTTTTTTTTTTTTTTTTTTTTTTTGTAATTTTAAAGCAATATTTCTTGTTTATATTTGCAATTTTGTAATTAATTGTAATGTAATGTGTATGAAATTTAAATATTTGAATCAATGACTAACTTTGCTAACAATAGTAAATAAAAGTAATTATTTCGGTGCTTAATCTGCTAATAATCGTGCTTTAATACTATTGGTGTAATATGAATAATGATCGACAATCCACAGTTACAAAATATAATACTGTAATGTCTTCACTTCGCGATACCAACAATCAGCTTTATAATTTTAAATATTAAGCTCGTTCTCATAGAAATTGTCACGTAGCATTTCCAATTGTTTGCTTTCATATTTTCAAATCTTGTAGGTATTTATTATTGTAGGAGAAAGAAATTTGAGTGAGGAATAGTCGGTTAATGTCGGATGACAGAAAGTATAAGATCGTCTAGCTAAATTCAATAAACCATTGCAAAGTAAACTTCATGCTTACCTTTGCGAATTTGGTGCCCATTTGTTTTCAACGGATGGAACAGTTTTAATATGTAAGGTTTGTGAAAAGACAGTTAATCACGGAAAAAAGTATTTTATAAGTCAACATGTGTCACCTACGAAGTAAATATGTGAGTTATGTTCATATAATTTAAATTTATTGCTAAAATATATTATGCCTTTTTAAAATTATACATTTTTCAAAGATTATTATGCCTTTTTTTTACGTTTTATTGGTTTTTATGCCTGCCTATTTTGACTGTTATAAATGCCTAAACATCCGGGCTCTACTAATGTGTAATGTTTCCCAGCAGAATGCCTATATTCAAAGAGTAGATGAAGAGAATTTATGTATCTTCAGTAACAGCCACAGAGAAACTATAAACAGCAGCATAGTTGAGAACATTATAAAAATGAGTTGTTGTAAAGCGTGTGATTAAAATTTCTTTGTGACATTCACGTTTATTTCGGAGTATCTTATAGCTATTAATGTAATTGGAATGAAGCAGACCACTTGTTGGCGCAAAATAATTGTTTATTACTATTACTACTACAATAAAAATTGCGGTAATTGTCTTGCAAGCTATGTAAACAGTGGGGATGACACCCCTGCCCGCAGTGACTCATGACTGCTGGATCCAGCCTGCAGTACTATTCGCAGCTTCGCACGTGCCAAGGTCAACTAGTACCGCTGGAGGGGATGCACAGCGGGAGGGGAGGGGAGCGACTCACATGATCAGCCCAGAAAGAGAGAGAGAGAGAGAGAAAGTAAACGCTGGACCATTTTTGAGATAAAGCCGGAGAAGAAAGGAGAGAGAACATTTTTGCACGATTTTGATCCCCGGTCGGGTCTGCGGCTGACCTGCCTGGAGAGGGAAAAAACAAGAAAGAGAGAGACGGCGCTCGGATTCTCTTTGATTGGAACTTCTTCCCAGTTTCATTAGAAACCGAACTAATATCAGTCTCCGAAGCATTTACAAGCATCACCCCAGAGCAAAGAAGGAAACAACTTCCTAGTAATCTTAACACGGAAAAAATGAGTTCAAAACCTAATCTTTCGCCCCGCATTTTGTTTGAAATGAAACTATCACGTTTCTTACCATGTTACTCATGCTCTCATTTCAGTGCATTCACTTAAAGATGTCTTGTTTCTGCTAAGTATGTCGTATCAATATTCAGAACTTTAATTATCATTACGCCAGTGTAATCGACGCTCATCAGCACTAACGAACACTACCACCCTTACCATCATAACCAACATAATCATCACCTTTATTATCATAATACCATATCAAACATTATTGTCAATATCTCCATTATTATTATTATTATTATTATTATTATTATTATTATTATTATTATTATTTTATCACATCACCATTATCATAATCACCATATCATCTTTATTATTTTCACCATCGCCATTACTATTATCACAATCAACATTATCACCATTATCAATGTCGTCACCATTATCTCCATCACCATCATTATCACCATTGCCACCATTACTATTATTGTCATAATCAATGTCGCCACCATTATTTCCACCATCATTATCTGCATCACCACCATTATCACAATCGCCAACATTATTACCATCTCCATCACCATCATTATCACTATCGCCAACATCATCACCATCGCCACCATTATCTCCATCACCATCATCACCGTCGCCACCATTATCTCCATCACCATCATTATCACAGTCGCCAACATAATCGCCATCATTATCACTGTCGCCAACATAATGACCATCACCATTATCACTGTCGCCAACATAGTCATTATAATCACCATCATCACCATTATTTCATAACCATCACTACCATTATCTCCCTCACCATCATTATCACCGTCGCCACCATTATCTTCATCAGCATTATCACTATCGCAAACACTATTATATCATCCGTATCAATGTCGCCACCATTATCTCCATTACGATCATTATCAATGTCGCCACCATTATCTCCATCACCATCTTTATCAATGTCGCCACTATTATCTCCATCACCATCATTATCACAGTCGCCAACATTACTATTATATCATCATTATCAATAACGCCACTATTATCTCCATCACCATCTTTATCAATGTCGCCACCATTATCTCCATCACCATCATTATCACAGTCGCCAACATTACTATTATATCATCATTATCAATAACGCCACTATTATCTCCATCACCATCATTATCACCGTCGCCACTTTTATCTCATCATCATTATCAATGTCGCCACCATTATCTCCATTACGATCATTATCAATGTCGCCACCATTATCTCCATTACGATCATTATCAATGTCGCCACCATTATCTCCATCACCATCTTTATCAATGTCGCCACCATTATCTCCATCACTATCATTATCACAGTCGCCAACATTACTATTATATCATCATTATCAATAACGCCACCATTATCTCCATCACCATCTTTAATGTCGCCACCATTATCTCCATTACGATCATTATCAATGTAGCCATCATTATCTCCATTACGATCATTATCAATGTCGCCACCATTATGTCCATCACCATCTTTATCAATGTCGCCACCATTATCTCCATCACCATCATTATCACAGTCGCCAACATTACTATTATACCATCATTATCACCGTCGCCACTATTATCTCATCATCATTATCAATGTCGCCATTATATCTCCATCACCTTTATCACGTCGCCTTTATTATCGCCATAATTATTCATTAATGTCGTTACATTATATCTCCATCACCATCGCTATTACCGTTGCCACCATTATCACCATCGCTACCATTATATCTCCAACATCATCACCGCCGTCACCATTATCACCATACCATCATTATCACCGTCGCAAATAGTATCACCAACATCACTGTCTCCACCATTATCACCATCACCAGCATTATTTTCTGAAAACATTTGGTATGGCTTGCCAGCCTGATGCGAACTTTCCTCGTAAAATGATAGCACTGTACAACTGTTTAAAATAATTTAAGGGAAAGGGCTCCGCTAAGTAACTCACGTGATTTCTCCCGTTTCGATGACCCTGCGATATAACCACTCGGACGGACAGTACATCTGATGCAAATATACAGTGTGAATGCTAAATGCCGTCTTCCAAGACGTCAAAACATGCATAAGTAATTTAGGAACCAATACTCTATCTTGCAATTTTTCCCAAATGTCTAATGGGGCAAGTATCATTTCCGTCGGTAACGCTTCTGTATGCACGGGTGAAGCTCAGACCGTAACTCCCACATGTCCTCGTCGAACATCCCGCACTTCCAAATTGCACTTTCGCCACTCCAAGCACCGCGCACGCATGTTTTCTAGGATTTAGTTCAACGCCGGACATCGGTTGGGTCGCGCAGCACGCTTTGAAAACCGGCGCCTGATTAACGTACGCAATATAAACATCATGCGCTTACTTTACTTCACAATGCGAAACAGATACGTATTGTAACATCAGATTGAACTGGGACACTGCACAGAGAATTCACAGTACAGTACTTGAAGACAAATCTGCTACAGTTATTTTCTTCGCAGTTCTTGGGCTGAATCCATGAAATTCGACTATTTCAGAGACAAATACATGTCGCATATATTATCACATCGTTGCTGTGTTCTTGACATTTAACTACAATTATTACGCGCTATGGATCAAAAGTAACTATTACCTCATTTAACTTTTGGGTATTGTCTCTAATATCTCCATAACTAATAATCATACCATGATGATTCCTCTCTCGAAATTCATCGCCACAATCCTTTATCACGCCCCGATCTTCGAAGACAGCATTTAATATTCACTCTGTATTTTATATTCAAAAGCCTCCAGGATTATTCTTAAACTAAAGATCTGATCTGTTATGGATCTCCTTTTTCTAAAGCCGCTTTGATAGTAAATTATGTCTTTCTTCGACGTATAGTTCGAGACAAGAACTGTACTATACATTGGTAAAAAAAATTATACATCACGTTTAGGAGGGCTATACCACGTAATCACCACAGTCTAGTATATACAGTCACGAAGCTCAATACGTAGTAAATATGCATCCATAGATAGTTGCTAACCACTAGGATCGCTAATATCGCGTCATTACAGACAGTGCGAAATAGTACCGGCACAGTCTATTGTTCCTAGCACCCTCACAACTCAAGATTCGTGACTGTATATACTAGACTGTGTAATTACTACAGTTCATACGATGAAAGAGTAATGGAACAGAGAAAAATTCTCTCCGGCACCGGGATTTGAACCCGGGTTTTCAGCTCTACGTGCTGATGCTTTATCCACTAAGCCACACCGGATACCCATCCCGTTGTCGGACAGAATCGTCTCAGTTTAAGTTCCAACTCTTGGGTTCCCTCTAGTGGCCGCCCTCTGCACTACGTCATAGATGTCCATGAACGTAGGACTGAAAGTCCTGAGGTGCACTCGTTATGAGTGGCCGGGATCCGACGGAATAAGCGCCGTCTTAAATCACGAAGTGATTTACGCATATCATATATATTATTTTAATGTACCGAAGTACATGTGATATTTCCATGCAGATATTCTGCGTCAACATACGATGAAATAATATATATGATATGCGTAAATCACTTCGTGATTTAAGACGGCGCTTATTCCGTCGGATCCCGGCCAACTAGTCACTCGTAACGAGTGCACCTCAACACATATGTGGACTTCAGCCCTACGTTCATAGACATCTATGACGTAGTGCAGAGGGCGGCCACTATAGGGAACCCAAGAGTTGGAACTTAAACTGAGACGAGTCTGTCCGACAATGGGATGGGTATCCGGTGTGGCTTAGTGGATAAAGCATCAGCACGTAGAGCTGAAAACCCGGGTTCAAATCCCGATGCCGGAGAGAATTTTTCTCTGTTCCATTACTATTTCATCGTATGATGACGCAGAATATCTGCATGGAAATATCATATGTACTTCGGTACATTAAATAATATATACTACAGTTCAGTTTATCATTTTTTTTTATAAATGAGGCAAATTATTGAATTATTCTAATCTTGAGGCATTTGCTGTAAGTACCATATCATTTGTATACTCTATTTTATTTCAAGGAGTGCAGTTCGGTGGCTCCTTTGAACACCCACTTACAGATTTATGACTTCTTACACAAACATCTCTGACAATTCCATCCTGTCCCCTCGTCCCAACATTGCACAGTTGCCACCAAAGACGCATTGCCACAATCCTGGTGACCCTCGAAATGACGGGATTCTTGGAATTCGGAAAAGATGCAGCAACTCTGCCTCCACGTGGATTTGACGGGAGCCTGTCAATTCTTCTGAACGAGGGTTGTGATTGGTTCTGACAAGAGAAGACAAGATTTCCGTCACAGTAAGGAAGACATTTATTTATGACAACCAATTAGTAGGGGGCAGTAGAAGGTTTGCCGGCAAAGTCCTTTCTATGAAACTGCACTCCATGAAAAAAAATAGAGTATATTAGTCTATGTAGTTTTCCCATAACTTTTTTCCTCCTGCTTTTAATAATTCAGCTGTTTATGGTATCTTCACTTGGGCTCTGTTATTTTTTTTAATTTCCTCATAGTTTCTAGGACAGACTGCAAAGCTGGTGATTCACGAGGAGTTACCCCACTTACGGAACTTATTTCCGAAAGACATTCTGAGCAAAAGATGTCATATAAATACAGTATGTGTCCTAATCTCGATATTTTCAGAGTTACATTAATTTGAAGTTGTTAGTAAAATACATTTTTCTTTAGTTTTAAGGGTAAAAGAATATTACAAAAAATAGAGAAGGAACTATTTAGTATAGATTGTTTCTTTTCAATTTTTAACTAAAAATTCCATAATTTTATTCTTAAGCACTTACCACAACATTGTTAAAAATCATACGACTTTAAGAACTTGATTCTTTACAGTTTAATTTTGCATCCTAATGAACACTCTTACAAGCAAACGTTCTGATGGGGACAAATAAAAAAAGTTTTCTTTTTTTTCTTTCATAATGTTAATAATGTCAAAAGAAGTGCTTATACAAATTTTGGCCACTCGATCACAATTACGAGGGCCGTAAAAAGTAAGTTCGCCAGGGGCCGTTAACAGAAAGAAAACAGAATTTCATTGGAAAAATTTATTGGAACAGATACAGCAATTGTTGAGTTATTTTTCAACATATTCCCTACAGGAATTGAGACATTTGTCATATCATGGGATCGACAGAGAGGTGCAGACAGCTGTCACACACTGGTTCCGATTCCAGGAGGCGGCTGACTTCTACGACACAAGGGTACAAAAATTGATCCCATGGTATGACAGATGTCTCAATTCCAGTGGGGGATATGTTGACAAATAGCTCAAGAATTGTTGTATCTGTTTCAATAAATCTTTCCATGCAATTATGCTTTTTTTCTGTGAAGGGCCCCAGGGAAAATCACTTTCTGGACGGTCTAGTAATTGCGGTCGAGTGGGCAAAATTTGTATAATCATTTCTTTTGACATTATTAACGTAATGGAAGAAAAATTTTAACTTTTTTATCTGCCCCCATCAGAATGTTTACTTGTTACAGAATTTAGAAGAGTGGCGTGATTTGTATTATCGCCACGCTCTCATGGTTAACATTCGGCAGGTCTTTGAGCGGCCTCGTGAGTAACATTCAGCAGATCTTTGAAATTTAATTGCATTATTGTTTTCAATTTCTTGTGTCGCCGCCCCAATCACTCTCCTCAATTCCAATGTTGCAACCAATAAGCTGCTTCCATTATAAAATGACACCTACTTGTCTAATCCACGTGGACTAAAACCGAGGTTGCAATGTCTTGTGCTGAGGACGAACATTAAGGTATGTGATTAAAAATTATTATTAAAGAGTTATTATTAAGAGTTAAGAATATCAACGTGCTCGTATAAATAATAATAATAATAATAATAATAATATCCATTTAACAATATAACAAACTGATGCTTATTCTTATCGAGGAAGTAGACGTGACAACGTGACGCTTAGAGTGAAACCTACAGAGCAACAATCGGTCGGCAAAATTATGTTTTAAAAGCACACCGTACGTTATTGTAAAGGGTGCGTCAGAAAGAACGGATGGATTTCAAACTATCGATACGCAACGAGGAGAGAGATATAGTGAGGGGGACCACGACTGTTAGGTCAGCCATAGAATGCAGTTTCAGTTGAGAATATGGTGTTGGTCTGGTGTACAACGTGCTTTCATCGTAGAGACATTTTTGAAAAATGAAGAGTCTGTGATCGCCACTCAGGACTCATTTCGACATCGGATGTCACGCTAGGATTCCAACTCGGAATACAATTTTGCGGTGGGTGGCTTCATTTCGTATCACAGGTTCAACATTAAAGAAGAAATCACCTGGACGAAATTCTATTGCACTGAGATTGTCCGAGGCTACGGTAAGATCTCGCGCCTTGCGACTTCTTTCTTTGGGACCATTTGAAGGCGTAAGTTTGTAAACATCGATCACATACACTGGACAAACTGAAGACAGCGATTCGCGAAGAAATCGTGGCAATTGCACCAGCTATGACTGTGAAAGTGATGGCGAACATCAGAAAACGCCTCGATGCCTGTATTGAAAGCCAAGGACATCATATGGATAATGTTGTTTTTCATAAATAAACTGCATGTATTGGTGAATATGTTGATAACAATAAATTTTTGATTTGATGAATCTTTACAATTTTCTTGTCATGTGAAATCCATCCGTTCTTTCTGACGCATCCTGTATGACGCCGACATGTTAAGCATGAGGTCGCGGCGATAATAACTTATTGTTGTGATAAGTGCGTAAGAAAAGTGTACTTTTGTAGCTCTAAAAATGAAAAAAAAAAAAAAAGTCTGTACGAAGCAACTATGGAATTCACAACACATTTTTAGCTTCAGATACTAGCTAATTTTAAAAAATGATACTCCTCAATAGTTCAAACTAAAGAAAAAAAACGTTAATTTACAAGCAACTTAAAATTAGTGTAACTCTGAAAATATTGAGAATAAGGCCGATGTTTATATGACTCTTCTTTGCTCAAAATGTCTATGGTTATATGCTGCGCAAGTGCCGGTAACGCCTTGGGAATCATTCTGTATATTCACGTCTGGTCCATAATAATAGTAATATACGTTACAAGAACGGTATGTTGACGTTTTCATGTTCGAGGAAAAGATTGAAAAAGCGAAATGTAGTTGAGCTTTTTTAATTTCCGAGAACATGAAAACAAACATACCGCTCGTGTATCGTACATTATTTTGTGCGAAGATCGTTTATTACCAGGGAACGGATTTATATGGACTAAAAATATATGAAATATGTAAATATATATGTAGTTATTTTTACCAAAATATGGAATTAAATATGGATTTTTACCAAAATATGGAATTAAATATGGACTTAAAATTATAAAAAAATGACTATGTACGTTAAATATTGGTACATTTTAATCAAACTAAACAAAAAATATAATGGACGTACCTTATCTTCCAATGTAGTTTCAACAAAACACAATTTTTATTGTCTGTTACCATAACAATAGGTTACAAACATTTCTTTCAAGTGCTGAAAAGTGAATCTTCTTCTATTGTCTCTGAGGATAGATTTATACTGACTAAAAGAGCGTTCGACGTCACAAGAAGTAACTGGTACATAATTCAATTTCACAATGTCTGCTGGGGATAAGTCCAAGTTAATCTTCACTGTTGATTCACCACTCATCACAGCAACAACCTTTTGTAGTTCTTCATATCCAGGGTTTTTTGAAAGTACAGTGTCCACCTTAGCTCTTACTGCATCTGCAACTTTACCTCTACCACGATTCAGTTGTTCCACAGTACTATTTATAATTTCAAAACTTTCAGATAGTGAAAGGTGCCTATTTTGGAGACTTTTGAGCGTTTTTATGATGCATGAAAATGTATGCTGAATGTGAGCTAAGTCATTCTTCACACTTATGTCACAGGTAACTGTTTTCGCAGTATCAATTGAGACTGCATCTTCAGAGTCCAATGCAAGGAGAACATTGTTAATGGAGTCTATATGTTCGGCATAATATTCAACTGCTTCTAGCCATGTACCCCATCTAGTTAAAATTGGCTTTGGTGGCAATGGAATTTCAGGGTACATTTCTTTCAACACGTTAACTCTACTGGGAGCTTTGAGAAATACTTTTTTCACTGATGAAATCAACAAATCTACTTTAGGGAAATTGTCTCTGACCACTTCTGCCACACGATGAAATGCATGCGCCACACAAGTAAAATGAGTCAATTTAGGATATACAACAGCTAATGCTTGTCCAGCTTTGACCATATAAGGGGCAGCATCGCTAATAAAGAATAACACATTATCGTACATAATACCCTTTGGCCACAGGATACCCATAGCTTCGTTGAACAGTTTAACTATAGTTTTGTTATTGCACTTTTCTAGAACATCACAATGTAAAAGAATTCGTTCAGAATATTGTTCACTTAACAAACCGATAACTACATTACCAACAAGTCTACCTTCTTTGTCGGGAGTCTCATCAATGGAAACCCAAATTGAACTATCTTTAATTTCATCTCTTATCTTCTGTATTGTCTCATCGTAGATGGATGGAGCATACGTCTTCCTAAGTGTTGACTCATCCGGGATTGTATGTTGAGTATATTTTTCAAGGAATTCCCTGAAGACCTTATTCTTTAGTTTGTAGAGAGGAATATCAGCAGAGATGAGAGAACGGCACAGGTCGATGTTAAACTCAGATCTTACATTCGATGTTGTTGGTTGTGTTAAAAACAATTGTCTCTGCTTGGAATTTAGTTGTTTGTTGGCCTGATGTTTACTAGTTGTAATGTGTTGTTGCACCAGGAACTTTTGTGTAGATGATACTGCACACTGACACAAATTACAAAATAATATTTTATTGTCAGTTGATAAACCATCTTCTTTAAATTCTGAAATGTAACTTGTTAGTTTTGATTTTAAATTGACTGAATGACGTACTTTTGGCATATTTACCGTCTTTATAGTATGATTTACAAAACTGAACCTATGTGTACTCTGACTGGCATTTAACTGTTGAGCTGCACAACTGAAGTCTGTTAAAAATTTTAAATTAAATTAATACAGTTTTGTAACTTACTTTCCCATTGTTGATAGGACTGCTAATTTTCAAATAACTCTGATGTTAAAGGGATTACTGAACATGTGTTTAAATCTCTATTGTTGAAATGTATTTTTAAAAGTTAATGGAATTTTGTTTTGTTTTATTGTTAAACCTAATATAATATGGACTGTTTTATATGAAATATGGAAAATATATGGAAATTAACGAAAATATGTACTAAACTCTAAAATATGGAAAAATATGGAAAATAAAAGTAGGATTTTTCAACCCTACACATTGTGAAACATAAAGATAATGCAAAATATAAATTATATTAGCTTTATAAGTAAATATGTATTTACATATAAATCCTTTCCCTGTTTATTACATACCTGAAAGACGAATTTCTAATTAGTTGCAATGAAATCTCCATCTTGGTTTCTGTTTAATGACGGCAACTTCGGAAAACCAAAATATCTTCCTTCTGCATTGTTGTTATAAAATGTTTTCTGTGTTTACTATACTCCAGCAGGCCGTGATATACGTCTGTCTTCCCCCCCCCCCCCCAGTCTATAAATGCGAACTTAAAACAAACGGTAAGGTTATGTAATGATTTATTTTTCATTTTAATATTTTAACAATATTATTTAGATAACATATTGCAGTAATAACATCGGCATCTGGAATCTTGTTGATTTTTTCACGGCTTCCTTAATGTTGCTTGTATCAGGAATGCAATAAGTTTCGTGGAGTAGTAGACTTTACTTAATTTTTGCAAATATTTAAAAACAATAATTAACATTGCAATTTAGGTGAAATTGCAGTGGTAAGTTTCCAATTTATAATTATTACTATGTTAAACGTCTCTAAAAATAATATGTTAAAAGCGTAAAGCAGTAAAATGGATGTCGCGCTTAAGCGGTAAGAAGAGGGAAATTGTTATGTGTGTTACGTTGGGAATACTGAATGTGGTATTTCACACTTACCGCGTATTGGTTCTGTGCGGAAAACAAGCAAATACGCACGATCTCGCACAAATTTATATTTCCACTATTATGTCATTGTTCGGATTAAGGGCATCTTTAAAATAATCCGACTCTACCTCAAAAACATCTTCCTCTTTCCTTACGAGTACTCCTAATTTATTTTTGCACGTTATTGTTCTTGGATATAAAATTCCTAACCATTCATTTTAATGTTATTTATTTTTAAGAGAAGGCTGTTGATTGGAATAATCATTAATCTTCAATAATTTTCGTAACAGACAGTTGGCTCTACATTCATATATAACCGACCTCAATTCACACGAAATTCTTTGATATGTACCGACTATAACTATTCTGTGTGTGTGTTTGTGTGCGTATGTGTGTTTATGTTGCGTGGACGCACGTGCGGCGAGTAGCAAAGCTAAACACAACAAAATAACAACGATGTATCAATAGCAGTTCCAAAACAAATGCTATCCTTTTCATGTTTTATGTGGCCGCCTCTAGGCTACATGTAGTCTCTATTTCATGAAGATTGATTGCTATGGAGAAAAGGTCCAAAATATTGTCATGCGCACTAATAGTAAGCCAAGTGACTACAGCGTCAGCACTCAACGTCGGAGGTCCGAAATCGTACCTTAGTCAAATACGGTGTTTAGAGAAGGTTTTAATGGGATACTGCCAATTTTTTGGCAGAATTGCACAAATTTATCCATAAATCATCATCATCATCATCATGGAGCGAAACTTGTTGCTCGATGGGAGCGAGGCAAGTAGTTTCAGGTTAAGAGGTTAGGTACAGCTTATAGCAGTAAAATTTTTGGAAATATTCAACATTTTTTTCCTCCATTACTGTGTCTTGAAATGGAACTATAAAAGCTGGAGAATTATCCTTCGAAGAGGTGGAAAAATTCAAATATCTTGGAGCAACAGTAACAAATATAAATGACACTCGGGAGGAAAATTAAACGCAGAATAAACATGGGGAATGAATAATTTCAAGGAAAAATTGTTCGGGGGCCGGGTATCGATCCCCTGACTCTTCGCTTTGAGCGCGAACGTTCTACCGACTGGGCTACCCCAGGAACTATACACGACACCGTCACGATTCTTCCTTTTATATCCACACAACTCACATGAGCTGACAAGACGCCAGAACTCAACTATGAGTGCACACAAATACTGTGTGACCCGGCCACGGAACAATTTTTCCTTGAAATTATTCAAACCTGCTTTACAGGGAGCTACTACCTGAAAGCCAGATTTGTAAAATATGGGGAATGCCTGTTATTATTCGGTTGAGAAGCTTTTGTCTTCTAGTCTGCGTCAAAAAGTCTGAAAGTTAGAATTTATAAAACAGTTATATTACCGGTTGTTTTGTATGGCTGTGAAACTAGGACTCTCACTTTGAGAGAAGAACAGAGATTGAGGGTGTTTGAGAATAAGGTTCTTAGGAAAATATTTGGGGCTAAGAGGGATGAAGTTCCAGGATAATGGAGAAAGTTACACAACGCAGAACTGCAAGCATTGTAGTCTTCACCTGACATAATTAGGAACATTAAATCCAGACGTTTGAGATGGGCAGGGCATGTAGTACGTATGTGCGAATCCAGAAATGCATATAGAGTGTTAGTTGGGAGGCCGGAGGGAAAAAGACCTTTGGGAAGGCCGAGATGTAGATGGGAAGATAATATTAAAATGGATTTGAAGGAGGTGGGATATGATGGTAGAGACTAGATTAATCTTGCTCAGGATAGGGAACAATGGAGGGCTTATGTGAGGGCGGCAATGAACCTCCGGGTTCCTTAAAAGCCAGTAAGTAAGTAAGTATTACTGTATCTTGTACAATAATGAAAACTGATATGTGTAAAACACATTATATATATATTTTTGCAAATTCAAAATGGTGACAGTTCATTGTGCAGTGATGAAGCGTTTCCCTCATAACTCAAAAACTTGTTAACTTTTTCATATTCTCTCTCTTTTATTTTATTGCCGAAACTCATGTTTGCAATATCATGCTCTTTTAACTACATTTCTTAATAAATAATATTTTTTTATTTTGTGTTGGAAGAAAATGGGAGATGCACTATCATCTTTACTTTTTAACTTCGCTCTAGAATATGCCATTAGGAAAGTTCAGGATAACAGAGAGGGTTTGGAATTGAACGGGTTACATCAGCTTCTTGTCTATGCGGATGACGTGAATATGTTAGGAGAAAATCCTCAAACGATTAGGGAAAATGCTGAAATTCTACTTGAAGCAAGTAAAGCGATAGGTTTGGAAGTAAATCCCGAAAAGACTAAGTATATGATTATGTCTCGTGATCAGAATATTGTACGAAATGGAACTATAAAAGTTGGAGATTTATCCTTCGAAGAGGTGGAAAAATTCAAATATCTTGGAGCAACAGTAACAAATATAAATGACACTCGGGAGGAAATTAAACGCAGAATAAATATGGGAAATGCCTGTTATTATTCGGTTGAGAACCTTTTGTCATCTAGTCTGGTGTCAAAAAGTCTGAAAGTTAGAATTTATAAAACAGTTATATTATCGGTTGTTCTGTATGGCTGCGAAACTTGGACTCTCACTTTGCGAGAAGAAAAAAGATTGAGGGTGTTTGAGAATAAGGTTCTTAGGAAAATATTTGGGGCTAAGAGGGATGAAGTTACAGGAAAATGGAGAAAGTTACACAACGCAGAGCTGCACGCATTGTATCCTTCACCTGACATAATTAGGAACATTAAATCCAGACGTTTGAGATGGGGAGGGCATGTAGCACGTATGGGCGAATCCAGAAATGCATATAGAGTGTTAGTTGGGAGGCCGGAGGGGAAAAGACCTTTGGGGAGGCCGAGACGTAGATGGGAAGATAATATTAAAATGGATTTGAAGGAGGTGGGATATGATGGTAGAGACTGGATTAATGTTGCTCAGGATAGGGACCAATGGCGGGCTTATGTGAGGGCGGCAATGAACCTCCGGGTTCCTTAAAAGCCAGTAAGTAAGTATTACTGTATCTTGTACAATAATGAAAACTGATATGTGTATAACTCATTATATATATTTTTTTGCAAATTCAAAATGGTGATAGTTCATTGTGCAGTGATGAAGCGTTTCCCTCATAACTCATAAACTTGGTATCTTTTTCATGTTCTCTCTCTTTTATTTTATTGCCGAAACTCATGTTTACAATATCATGCTCTTTTAACTACATTTCTTAATCAATGATATTTTTTTTATTTTGTGTTAGAAGAAAATACTGATATTTGACCATTTTTTAAAATGAATTTATTTTTTATCAGACAATCTATCAAAGATAGAGAAATGCTCTTACATCATATTGTAGATATGACATGCATAAATAGGCCTACACCCAAAAAATTTCATCACAGAATGTGGTTAGAGTTATGTGGGAAACGCTTCATCGTTGCATAGTGAACTGAATTTTGGAAAAAAAAAAATATATATATATTTTTTTTAAATCGTAAAAATATTTTGTCATAATATAGCAAAAGGACAGTGTTTTACACTTACTAATTTTCATTATTATACAAGATACAGTAATGGAGGAAAAAATGTTTAATATTTCCAAAATTTTACTGCTGTAAGCTGTACCTAACCCCTTAAGTGTGTTCTGTAGTCCCTGTTAGCGTCGTGCATTGCAGGCGCTATGCTCGGTTCAAGTTTGTCGAGTCTGACGAAGTTCCATAATCCCCATGTTCGCTCTGCGGGAGGAGATCTATCATGTTTGTTCCATCTTGTTATAAAAATATTCGCTCTCCTAAACTCTCATCCCTTAAAGTTTTAACCGTTTAAGGATTTCAGCACAGATCTTGCGATTAGTTTTTCACATGAATTAAGTTGAAGTTTGTAATATATTGGTTGCCTCTCTCATGTTCCAACATTGCAGGACACTAATCCCTCTACTGTGTGCAATAGAAGGCGTCGTGCCCCATTGAACTGCTGAGCCTTAGTTGTTCGCTGTTTACCTGCTTTGTGTTGCAGTCGACGAGTAACTTTTTAATTGGCTATTTTACGACTTTTTATCAACTGCGACGAGTAACTTACATCATGGGCTAGAGACCACAGAATTTCTTATTAATTTAGAAAAAAGATCGTAATAAAATATTACATTTCGCGTTTATCGCTAATTTTTTAGTATTTTTTAGTCTTTATTTAACCTGTTACAGATAAGGGCATTAAGCCTTCTCTTCCCCTCTACTAATTCACCTCGCGACAATGGAATTCCCTGTCACAAAGTATTAGGGGCTGCAAGACAATAAACACCTTTAAAAACAGCTTAAAGGATAACCTTCTTAGCATTTCACTCCAATCATACTGACTTAAACTATCACTGTCTACATTGTTACTCCTTCCTGTAGACATGCATCCTGATAGTGCTGTATTTTCAGAATTGTCTCATAATAATCTCTTTCTATTATCTAACATTATTTGAAATATATTAACATTCTATGTATTTTAGCTTAATTCTGCTACATAGTTTGTAGTTCATAGTATTTTGTTTAATTCGTAAATAACTCTTGTATACATGTAACTCTTATCTAAATCAAATTGTTGAATTCTTTGTAAGTTTATACATATGTATGTATACTTTTTACTGGTTGAATGGAAGAGAAGGCCTTACGGCCTTAACTCTGCCAGCTAAAATAAATCATTTATTATTATTATTATTATTATTATTATTATTATTAATTGTAAGATAATCGTAATAATTTCGTATAAATTGGAAAGGGATTTTTACGTGGAAAAATAACCATACATTAAGCATTATGCTTCAAAATAATTATATAAAAAGTTTCATACATCAGTTTATTCAACAGCTGGGCAAGGAACTTTGACACATTTTAATACAGCAGTTGTAAATTCAGGTAATTCAACATGAGAGCTCGTCCACATCTGTGGAGTAACGGTTAGCGCGTCTGGCCGCGAAACGAGGTGGCACAGGTTCGATTCCCGGTTGGGGCAAGTTACCTGGTTGAGGTTTTTTCCGGGGTTTTCCCTCAACCTAATATGAGCAAATGCTGGGTAACTTTCGGTGTTGGACCCCGGACTCATTTCACCGGCATTATCATCTTCATCTCATTCAGACGCAAAATAACCAAAGATGTTGATAAAGCGTCGTAAAATAACATACTAAAAAAAGAACATGAGAGCTCGTAATGCCTCAGTCACGTCAACTTTAACATTGGAAGTGTTAGATGATTGTTTCAGAACTATTTCTTTGAAAGTAAGAAATGCTACACTGCAACCAGTACTTTTTATAACTTTGAAATAACTCATTGTTTTAACCCTTTCTGTGAATGCATTCACATTATCAACATTTATCTATACAATATTCACTGGGCTTTTATTTAGAGACTTGAATGTAATTAAGATATTCCTGTGGACAAGTTACAAGCATGTCGCACAGTAGTCCAGTGGTGGGGCTGCTACCTAAGCCTAAGTGGGAGACACATGTCAAGAGGATGGATCGCTCTAGATGGCTCAGGCAGAATTTGTCGTATGTCCCAAGAGGTTGAAGAAATTTAGGAAGACCTAGGAAACGCGAGTAACAGATCCACTGCGGTCTAATATCTGATGATGATGATGGTGATGATGATGATGATATTTACTGGGTTGAATAAGCAATTTAAATTTACAAATAATGAATATGTAACTTGTGTTTTCAGATTTCTGAATCACCAGTTTACTGACATGCTTAACTAATTCTTATATTTCAGTATTTAAGTCCAAACTGAAATTGTTAATTAATTTGCCTACCGATTCCTCTAATTATTAGAAATCACTATATTCATTCTACGCTTCATGTCATTACGCGCAAATCTGTGGTCTCTACCTATCCCTCTCCACCGCTGACTTAATATTCACGCGCAAGTAAACAAATCCGTACCTATAGTCAAGGAACAGCAAACCTGTTTAATCGGGAAACAAATTTCGCTTTCTGATCATCATAATTCAGGTGCAATACAGAGCCACTTCCCATAGTGCAGCGGTGGCGAAAATATAATCGTGCGCCGAGCCACTTGTAACCTGCAACGTGCATAGCACCTATGGAGGGAGGCGGATACCCGAAGAGGAAGTAAAGCAACTGTCCGACTTATTAACGGATTTTCATTTTCCTTACGTCAAGCACTTAAATATAATTTTATGCAGTACAAGGCTACAAACTAATGTTTAGTACGTGTAACGAAGAAAGAAATGAACAATAAAATAATGAACAATATCACAACCTAAAATTAACTGTCTTCAGAATGTCTCTGCGACAAAGTTTCAAAATCAGGAATTATGTCACTTTTTGCCAGTCGTAGTTAATCACGAAGGTTTTTGTCTGTCAGTCGTGATATAAATTTGGTTTTTACTATTTTAATTGTTGAAAATAATTTTTCACAAACGTAATTTGTATCGAACACGGCTTCAACAGAGCAAGCGAAAGAACGAAGCTTCGGATATTTATTTTTTGGCAAAGCTTTGAAAGTTCAACAATTGTCAAGTCCTTACATCTAGCTTTCATTTGACATTACTTATTAAATCAGTGAGTTCAAATTAAAGAACTAACCGCATTATTCGTACATCTGCTGAAAAAGGATCGACGTACAGATATGATGATGATGATGATGATGATGATGATGATGATGACAACAACAATAACACTTACCCTTTTAATGTTTCATAAGTAACATGTAGTATAATGCCGTTTTATGTTATACAACCGTTTTCCTCGTAGTACTTGTGAACAAATCGTACATTTAATATTCTCATCATATTGACACCAAAAAAATGCGTCCTCCCATCCTAATTGGAACTTTCGTACATGGTTTCGAGAGAGACATATGCCAATCGCAGGTCAGAGACAAATACAAATGGAACGGAGTTTGACTCCAGTGAGTGAAAGGGTGGGGGTTGGCGGAGGTTAGAAGCAAGCGAAATGCACAGCTATCACTGCGAGCCACAATGTCTCGCGAGTCACGTTCTCGCCATGACTGCCATAGTGCACCACTGTCTATAGGCAACATCGAACATTCCTAAATTTATAATTAGGTGCCTTCCAGAAAATATTTTTTCCAATTAAACCACTGCCCGTACTATCGCCTTGCCATGTTTTGTAAAATGTTCACTTCCTTTTATTAATAAGTTATGTTATTTATAGATTATAAATTTACTAAATATATTCTTTATTATATTAAGGTTGTGAAACTTGGACTCTCACTTTGAAGAGGAACAAACCTTAAGGGTGTTAGAGAATAAGATGCTTAGGAAAATATTTAGGACTAAGAGAGATGAAGTTACAGGAAAATGGAGAAAGTTACGTAACGCAGAACTGCACGCATTGTATTCATCACCTAACATAATTAGGAACATTACATCCAGACGGTTGAGATTGGCAGGTCATGTAGCACGTATGGGTGAATCCAGAAATGCAGTGTCAGTTGAGAGACCAGAGGGAAAATGACTTTTGGGGAAGCCGAGACGTAGATAGGAGGATAATATTAAAATGTGTCTACCGTTGTGACTGAGGGGTTAGCGAGTCTAACTCCGAACCCAGCGGTTCCGGGTTCGATTCCTGGTCAGAACGAGTTGCCTGGGTGAGATTTTTTCGGGGTTTCCCCTCACTCCTATGAATGAATATCAGGTAATTTTATCAGGCCATTGGAACCCCGATCATCTTCGTCACTTCCTTCCCTCTCCCATCACCCTTTCCTCATCATCCCGTTTCTGGTTTTTCAGATCACTCTACAGACGGCCTCCCGGAACTACTGGCTCTCTCAACCGGCCTCCGTGGAATGTATTTAAGCGATGTTGGATGGCTTCTGCAACGAGAACCCGAGGCGGACCTACTCGGGGGAGGAGTTTTGCCTCGGACCGACAGGGGGGCCTTGGGGGAAGTTGTCGTAGCAGGAATGGTGTATGGATTTCTATCGGCTGTAGGGACCGGTCGTCAGGGGAGTCAAGTGGTTGGGTTAGTGCGCGTAGGGGAACTATGGCACGCAACTCATTCCGTATCGAGGATTAGCGCAATAGATCTCAACAAGTCGCAGTGCTGGGCCATCTGTGCCCCCCACTTAAATTCCATTCCATATTAAAATGTATTTGAGGGAGGTGGGATATGATGGTAGGGATTAGATTAATCTTGCTCAGGATAGGGACCGAAGGCGGGCTTATGTGAGGGCGGCAATGAACCTACGGGTTCTCTAAATGCCATTTGAAAATAAGGAAGTACATATTTATTTATGTTTTAAGCACTGGTATTATTGATCTTTCGCTAATATAATCTGGAATATGTGTTAAATTAAATAAAGAAAGGAAATATCGATTACCTAGAAATACCAGCATTATCATTTTATCACAGTCTAGTACAGGGACATCATTTTATTTTTACTAACATTTTTAATATTAACCTGGCTATACCTTTGGATTAATGGTTCATAGCCGGAAAAACCGTTTGCTACCCCCTTCCACGATTGAAGTTCGATGATAATGGCGTAAAATACAAACAAATCACTTTACTAAGTATAGGAGGGAAGAAAAGTAGTTCATCCATTTATGGAACTAGGAAATACCGCAATTTTGAGTTTGATAATTTTCATTATGTTTTTGTTTAATCAAAATACAGTACTGTATTAACACTTAGTGTTTTTACTCACGAACTGAGCTATCCATTCGGACGTATTAATTATGCAGTGTATATTGTACTGTTACAGCACATTAAAGTACAATATAGAGAATGAAGTTAAATTGAAAAATAATCATAATATGGATATTTAAACACATTTTTGAAAATGGTGGCCGTTCATTTCGATCAGGCTTCAGTTCTAATGTACATATTATCGCACTATATACTATTGCATCTAATTCCAATTACCAGTTTCGTCCTTCGTACTAGTAACTCATGTTGAAATAATTCTATACCTATTATATAAAAGAGTACCTTACGTACTGTAAATTCAATCTTCACTTTTGTCCGACCCTCACAGATAACATTACTCAGACATGCTATCCGCTGTCCGTCCAAGTGGTTATGTCGCAGGATCGTAGAAAGGGGGGAAATCACGTGACAGTTAATTACATTTATTTAAGTTACTTTAAACCGTTGCAGGTGAGGGAAATCGGGATGCGACGTAGGCAAACGGACGACAGTACCTGTGCGAAATATGATTCAATATTTGAAACTCTTTCGTCACTGGAATACGCGAACATATTTCTGGAACGTACTATACTCACTAACTCAATACTGTTTGTGTTTACTACGACCTTAAGGAGACTTTGACTGTATACGCTTGGTTCTGTGAGAAGAACAGTTTGAAGTTTACTAGTAGAGGGGGTGGGAGTGAAGTACATTAAAAAACTCAGGTACAATAAAAATTGAAGTAAAAATAAATTATGCCCCTGTATATACAGTCACGAAGCTCAATACGTAGTAAATATGCATCCATACAGTAGATAATTGCTAACCACTAGGATCGCTACTATCGCCTCATTATAGACAATACGAAATAGTACCGGCACAGTCAATTGTTCCAAGCACCCTCACAACTCAAGCTTCGTGACTATATATATATATATATATATATATATATATATATATATATATATACTAGACTGTGATATTACCCCTCCGAGTAACCAACGAACATTAGATTACCTGAAAATCGGACATTTACCAGTCAATCAGCAACCCTGGGCATTACGAAAGCAACAAATCTCAGTTTGTCCATTAGTTTCAGCTCTTCAGTGATTTTGAACCCCTGTTGAATCATACTCCACCAATCTTGTGTCGCTCTTAAGAAATCCAATCTCTTATAAGACTTCCCCTACTCCCTTATCTACACTCGTTTCCCACACCACAGCCCACCCAACCTGCTGACTGGATGATTGCCTGACTTTATCTCAATTCTTCGATTGTCTCAGCCGTTGTTCCCACGCGTTACGTTTGCGCCGCTCACTGATGATATGCTCCGAGCAGAATCGTCACGCAGACGTCCAACGCGAAAATGTGAAGTTCACAGTCAGCCCGTATTTAAGAATTATGCTAATGGCGAAGATGGAGGAAGCAATCAGAGCTCTCCACGTGGATTTATCTTTTTCCAGATTTCCTCTATTAATCTGATTTTAACTTGAGCGAATGAAGAAGCGCCTACTCTGTGCCGAAGCATTTGCTTCTTCATGATATCAATCACTACTCCGTTAATTATCTTCGACGCAGATTTTCCTCAAGTTTAGATCATGAAATTTAATCTGGTTTATGCAGTGAATTCGTTATTGACTAAGTTTGAACCGTTACTCTTATTTCCGGCTTCTCCGAGCTTGTGAATTTTGGAATAGAGTGAGATACAGGGTGATTCAGGAGGAAAGGTACATGGTGTGAGGGGTGATAATATTGGTGGTTCTGAACAAAAAGTTTCTATGAACATATGCCCTGTTCTTAACAGTAGCCTATCTAAGCGCGCTGAACGTTGTATTCGTAGTGGTGTTTGAATTCTTGTATTCTGTTATCTATACTAATAATAAATCTGTAGCCGAAATTTTTCTGGTAATTTTCGATTTTCCAAAAATAATTGGTCCTAACATATATAATTAACCACCCTGAAACCGAAAATCGCTTTTTTGACATTTTTGTTTGTATGTCTTTCTGTCTGTCTGTATATATGTTTGTTACCTTTTCACGCGATAATGGCTGAACGGATTTCGATGAAAATTGGAATATAAATTAAGTTTGTTGTAACTTAGATTTTAGGCTATACGACATTCAAAATACATTATTTAAAAGGGGGTTATAATGGGGCCTGAATTAAATACATCGAAATATCTCGCTTATTATTGATTTTTGTGAAAAATGTTACATAACAAACGTTTCTTTAAAAGTAATTTGCGATAAGTGTTATTCCTTGAAAAATTTTGATAGGACTGATATTTAATGAGATAAATGAGTTTTAAAATTTAAATAACTGCTATCCAAGGCCGTGTAATGAATTAAAAAACAGATGACTTCATCTATAAGGGGCCTTGGACAGCGACAATCGAAAGCTATGAAAGATAGCCTACAGGGAATGTTTCTGTGTTTGTATGAAGTAATATCGGAAGCTAAATTAACCGATTTGTTGTTGTTGTTTTCTAATGCCAGGCATTTGACAATAAAGTCATTTGACCTCTTGCACTCCAATATTTTTCAAAGATATTGTCATGGTTAGCACTGACGCACAGATTTTGAGATGTTCTGAATCCATTTCTTGATTTGAGTTGCACAATGGAGAGTTAGGAGACTGATATATTCCAATTCTATGCAGATGCTTGGCCAAACAGTCATGGCCTGTTGTCAATCTAAATGCAGCTACAGACGATTTGCGTGGTAAATCGGGAATCAACTGTGGATTATGATGAAGAGAGTTCCATTTTTTCCCTTGAGTTTGTGTTATCAAATTTTGTTTGTTGAAGTCTAAGTATGTAGATATTAACCGATTTGTATAATTAATTATTATTTCACCACTGGAAAGTGTAGTTTCTCTAGATGGACATAATGCTATAATGTTATTACAGTAACTTCTGATATAATATAATATAATGTAAGTTATTTGAAGGGTTCAGTACCATAGTGGGCCAAGCGCCATTTACTGAATACGTAGAAAACAATGGTTAAAATTAAGTTATTACCATAATTCAATGGAAACCTATAACAAGTAAAATAAGGTATACATATTAAATCTAAATGATGTCTATCTTCATTAAACTATGGTTGCATGTAATAAAAATTAAGAAACATGTTAAAGGAATTGTCATTGCACCAAATGAGTGTCTCTGGACCAAAATGATCACATTTTAATTATTTGGATGCAATTTAAATTAAGTAACATATTAAACGATTTTTCCTTCTATCAAACACGAATGTTCCCTGGATCAAATGTCCTATTTTAATTATGTAATTACTTTATATTTATTTCTAACGGGTGCAGCGGAGCGCACGGGTAAACTAGTAGTTAATAAAAATCAATAGTGAACTGGCATTTTTAGTCTGGTGAAACTGAAGATGCCACCAGCACATATTCAAGCAGCTAATTGGCGCCTTGTTATTGTATGAATTACAAAATATTCTTGAAAAAAAGGATAAGAAAACATGGGTTAAGAAATGGATTCGTAGAACAATTATACACGGTGCATCTAATACCTTGTTGAAAGAATTAGCTGAAGAAGGTCTTGCAGAATACAGGAAATATCTCAGAATGAGCCCTGTTTTAAGGGTTTTTAACTTTTTTTCGAACCACTTCTATGTTTTCGAAACCTTGCTCCATGAGCTCGCTGACTAGTTTCTGGAATAATAATTCCCGCTTGTTTTTATTGAGGTGTTCTTTGTTACGAGTATTCCATAGAAGTTCATACTTCTCATACACTGCCAAAAACTTTATGATATCGTTGGAATTCCACTTAGGAGAGCTCATTATTAATAATTATTAATTTACTTCGACAATAGGCCTAAAACTACAAACTTTCTACTTGCCAAGTTGCTACAAGTTCGCATTCACACGCGGGAAGTGGTGGAGTCAAGTTGGTCACGTGACGGGAAAGTGGACACAAAAGTTGACGGGTCGTCAACTCAAATTCTTCTCGACCGCCAAGTCACAACTTCACTGTCTCGACCATATCACACGAGGAAAGTTGAAGGGAAGTCGTCTTGCTCCAAGCACTTGACTCCTGTAAACTATCCCCTTGTGAATTAGCCTTATCGGATTATGCTATGAACTACTTGGCGCTCGAGCGAAAACGTTCGATGCAGACCTCTGGTTGAAGCCCTTTAAAACTCGGTCTGAAACATCGCGGTTATGGATGTAACTCTGCAAAGAAACATACCCTCGAAAATGCCTTTATTAAATAATCATATTCCGATATACTGTACCACGGTCAAGCTATAACGGGGGGGGGGGGGTAAATGATGTCCCCATAACCCCGTTATATGAGGATTCCATGGTTTTGCGTCCCCCCCCCCCCAAGGAAACTGTTCTCTCTCCGCCTATGTTACTTTCTTCAAGTAAAATTCCCGAAATCTATACTAATAATTAGACTTCGTTGAATTGCCACACGCAGCATGCAATCAGGTTGCCGATGTACGGTAGTATAGAGACTGCCCGGTCTCGTAGTATAAGCAGATCATGTTAAGAGTTGTGACCGGTCCAAATAGATAGAGCAGCTACAGCTAATGTATACCTATGTAAGCACTTGTTTTTGCATTACTGTGGTTGGAATAGTCAAAGCTTAACATTTGTTCAGTGCAGACAAGAATTCAATCAAACATACTACAATGAGAGTGTTTCTGTTCTAAATAATTGCCCCTGGAATACCCTTACCCCCGCAGCCAGTCTTGACCCGTTGGGGAACGTGGTTAGATGCTGTTAATTATTATGCAGAACATTACGGCAAAATAATGGAGGTAATTGATGCATTGGATAGCACAGACAGTTCCGCTGTTGCAGATGTAAAATTATTGTCTTCTGAACAGCTATTGGAAGATATTCTGTTCATTGATTCTAATTTTAAAATCGTGACCAAAAGCATTATCCTGTTAGAATCGTCTAAACTACAACTCTCAAGAGCCCTTAATATAGTGGATAAAGTATCACAAACCGTTATCCAAAATAACAATTCACTAATTTCAGAAAAAGTGAAATGTAAGTTGAGAAACATTATTGCTAAAAATTCTGCCTATTCACAACTTCGTATTATAAATGACGTACCATGAGGTCACGACAAGACATCTGAAGTTGGTGTACTAAAAAGTAGTGACTTTTCGTTTTTCAAATATGTACGTATTACATCGTGTGATGTTGAACGTACATTTTCCCAAAATAAAAACTGTTTAAGCGACCATCGGAGGAGGTTACTTTGCAGTCGCTTAAAATGTACGTAACTCTTCACTGCAATGCACATATTCAAGGATGATGTGAGTATCTTACATTAAATTTTAAGAGTTAATATATCTCACTATAAAATAATTGTGTATTTACACGTTTAGACATTTCCTACTTCAATGATCATTCATTATATTTCTTGAATGCAGAATACAGGTTTCATTGTAACCGCAGTATACTGTTCAGTGTTTACAACAGAGGTATACTCCATCCTTTGCTCGCCCCTTTCTCATACAGTCTATACCGCGTGCGCAGTAAATCTTGCGATTCTCGTGGCAATTCCACGAAGTCTACTAATAATAAATCTGGTAATTTTCGATTTTCCAAAAATAATTGGTCCTAACATATATAATTAACCACCCTGAAACCGAAAATAGCTTTTTTGAAATTTTTGTTTGTCTGTCTGTCTGTTTGTTACCTTTTCACGCGATAATAGCTAAACGGATTTCGATGAAAATTGGAATATAAATTAAGTTCGTTGTAACTTAGATTTTAGGCTATATGTCATTCAAAATACATTATTTAAAAGGGGGGTTATAAGGGGGCCTGAATTAAATAAATCGAAATATCTCGCTTATTATTGATTTTTGTGAAAAATGTTACATAACAAAAGTCTTTTAAAAATAATTTGCGATAAGTTTTATCCCTTGGAAAATTTTGATAGGACTGATATTTAATGAGATAAATGAGTTTTAAAATTAACATAACTGCCCTCTAAGGCCGTGTAATGAATTAAAAAACAAATGACTTCGTCTTTAAGGAGCCTTGGACAGCAACAATCGAAAGCTATGAAAAATAGCCTACAGAGAATGTTTCTGTGTTTGTATGAAGTAATATCGGAAGCTAAATTAACCGATTTGTATAATTAATTATTAATTCACCATTGGAAAGTGTAGTTTCTCTAGATGGACATAATGCTATAATGTTATTACAGTAACTTCGGACAGGTAAGATTAAAATAGCTTCTTATGCACAAACAACTTGATCGGCTATACTGTGTATTCGTTTCCTGTATTTCTTAAAATAATGTTTATCTCAGAGAATTAACGAACCACAAGAGTGTATTGATTTAGTATGCAGTAATAATATGTTAGCTTAGCATTCCATTATTTTATAATCCAAATTTTAACTATGCTCAATTGAATCTTGTTAAAATTCATAAAATACATATGCATTAAATGCAATGCAAAAAAATTGGGTAATGAACCAAGCAGATTATGTTGCGCTGTTGTAAAATAAAATTTATTCCTCCTGAGATTCAAGAGCCACCATAACAAATTAAAAACTTACTTATCGGTGTACATCCGTTATCAACACATTTTTATGTAATATAATATAATATAATATAATATAATATAATATAATATAATATAATTTAAGTTATTTGAAGGGTTCAGAACCATAGTGGCCCAAGCGCCATTTACTGAATACGTAGAAAACAAGGGTTAAAATTAAGTTATTATCATAATTCAGTGGAAACATATAGCAAGTAAAATAAAGCATACACATTAAATCTAAATGATATGTCAGTCTTCATTAAAGTATGGATGCATGTAATAAAAATTAAGAAACATGTTAAAGGAATTGTCATTGCACCAAATGAGTGTCTCTGGACCAAAATGATCGCATTTTAATTATTTGGATGCAATTTAAATTAAGTAACATATCAAACGATTTATCCTTCTATCAAACACGAATGCTCCCTGGATCAAACGTCCTATTTTAATTATGTAATTACTTTATATTTATTTCTAACGGGTGCAGCGGAGCGCACGGGTACGGCTAGTAAATAAATAAAACTGGCCAAAAGAACTGACGTCTGATCGGTGTATCAAACTGCATCGGTTCACCATCGCTGTGTAGCGGTCCACACGCTCCGCGCCGTTCACCTGTCCTGGCGGGGAATGGCGGGGGTGGAGGGGAGGGCTGGCTCGCCAGTGTTTACGACTCCGTCGCAGCACGTGGGTCCGCTCATCCAGTATCGTGCTGCAGTGCAACGCTGCCAGTGCTGTGGGAACGCTACCGTACTACGATCCTGGCACAGTCGGATCCGCTGTGAGTACCACGCCAGAGCTTATGTTTGTGTATTACTTTATGTACTTATCAGGGTCTCGTATAAGTTACATGAATTTTTGCATGCAATATATTAGATTACTTTTGTGTATAGGTTATGTACTGTACGTCATCTTCGATATTATAGTCGTTATCGTTTGTGTCATTTGAGTGTTAAGTTACGGTCTACGGCGATAAAAGTTGATTCTTCGATCGCACTATGGCAGACAAAAAATTGGGTTTCCTATAGCACGCGTCACTGAAGATTTTTTAGCCGAAAAAAGTGGAAAAATGATCTGATATTCAGTGAGAAGATAGTTTGGAATGTCAAAAATTCATACAGGATCTCAGTTGACTTGAAAACATATTAGGGTGAATATTACTTATATCCCAGCCACAATACGAACTTAATAAAATACCTTGAAAATGCTTTGGATTTTTAGTATTGATTAGTAGAAACTGATGTGATCACTGGGAGAGCTGTAAGCCTACCCAACTCGCCCTAAATACGTACCTTAGTTACATGTACGAAAATCGTCGTGCGTGAATGATTAATATATTTCGTTAATGTAACAGTGGGTTTCGGTGTCGTCAACATAGTAATAATACTACACATCTAATCAAACTTAACCTAACCTCTCATAATACTGCAAACCTAATCAAACCTAACCTAACCTGTCACATAATACACAACTAATCTAATCTAACCTAACCTAACCTAACTTAATCTGTCACATAATACTACAGATCTGTAGTAACATTCCTCACATATGGTATAATTTCGTTTGCACGTATTGTCGGCCCTGCTGCTGGTGTCGGTAGCCATCTAGTGGAAGTGGATCGTAATTTCATAAAGAAAATATGGCGACTTTCGTAATAATTCATTTAATTCGTTCAGTCTATGTCTTGTGATATATTAAATGTATTAATGTAGTAATAATTATAGTACAATAAGAATTGATATATGTTGTGGCTGTGATGAAAGTATTGAAAATTGGTTTATAGCGCCACACTGGCAGTGATAAAATTATGCAATATTCCTTCAGTGGCTGGTGGATACTCTATATTGACCCATATGAGAAAATAGGTGAAGGTTATTTATGTCCCTGGCACTAGAGAAAATTGTTAAAATACCTTGAAAATGTCTATGATTTATAGTATGAAGTAATGGAGATTGAATGTAATCACTGGAATACCTGTATGCCCACTATGCCCACCCAGCCCGCTCCAAATACGTACTTTACTTATATACCAAATTCACGTGTGTGAATGAAAAATAGGCCATATTCTCCTGAATGTGACGGTGTTTTCAGTATCGCCAATACCTCTCACATAATACTACCCACCTAATTTAACCTAACCTGTCACATAAAACACACCTAATCTAACCTAACCTGTCACATAAAACACACCTAATCTAACCTAACCTGTCTCATAAAACACACCTAATCTAACCTAACCTAACCTGTCACATAATATTACACAGCTGTAGTAACATTCCTCACGTTTAGTAACATCTCGTTTGCAAATGTTGCCCTCCTTGGCGGTGCCGGATTGACTTGGCGGCAATTTCCAGGGGGGCGGCATTCTCTCTCTCTCTTCCTTTATCCTGTTCTCTTCCTCAGTTTCATTTTACAGTGAAATTTGTTTTTAAAACACTTGTTGGTAAATCTTTTCAGAAGTTTGTTTTTGAACACTGTGTGGAAGTCGGATATTGTTTTGTTATCGAATTGTCGCGGTCGCGGCGAGAGTAAAAGGAAAATGTGCAACTGCATAATTATATTGTAATGTCTGTATCACGTTATTATGTTATGGAACTGCTGAAATTTAAATGCTTGTATAAACAAGAATGCATTGTTGAAAATCAAATTGGATGTGTGCTTATTTATTTATCGCTATGAGTAGTAACCACAACTCTCAGTTATATTTCCAATATAATACATCGTCAACAATATTGTTTAATCACTTTCCAGCATGTATGTAATTCGATATGAAAGGTTTACTCCACAAAGAGTTGGACTTTATTATTCAATTTACTTTATATTTCCTATCGAAATAAGAAATACTCGTTTATACTCCAACAAAATAAATTTTAGATATAAACCACAGCCTGCCTTTCACAAATCAATTTTGTTTCAACAATGAATAAATCGGAATATGTTTCTTTGCATCGAGTCTGATGTGCTTCGTCAGATCGACTTCATGACATCATCAATGCTTTCTATGCGAAGAAAGTGGGAAGAAAATCTTTATGATTTACAAGTTAGAAGCATGTGTTCTGATTGCAGTAATTTGTTTTCTGAATTGTAACATTTCCTTTAAAACTACAGTAATTTAAACTAAACGTGAACTGTATAATGGCAACTCATACTCTGTTTGTGGGAGTTGGGGGCGGCAAATTTTAGCACTGCTTAGGGGCGGCACTATACCACAGTCTACTATATATAGTCACGAAGCTTGAGTTTTGAGGGTGCTAGAAACAATAGACTGTACCGGTATTATTTTGCATTGCCTGTAATGAGCCGATATTAGCGAACCTAGTGGTGAGCAACTACCTAATGTTTGCATATTTACTACGTATTGAGCTTCGTGACTGTATATACTAGACTGTGACTATACCTAAATCCGGCCCTGATCCTTGGTGTAAACATGTCGGGAGTCATCTAGTGGAAGAAGTGGAACGTGATGGCGGACTTATGTCTCAATTCTTTATAATTACCTTTAGTTCGTTAAGTGTGTGTTATGTGCATTAATCAATGTATTACTGCAGTGATAATTCCATATATAATATCACAAACTTTTTCCTTACATTTTTATTGTACCTTGTTTTTGAATGTACTTCACTCCCACCCCTTCTACTAATGAAGTTCAACCGTCCTCCACACAGATCCAAGACCACATATACAGTCATAGTAGCCTTACGGTCATAGTAAACAGTACGTTCCAAAAATATGTTCGCGTTTTCCAGTGACGAAAGAGCTTTCAATATTGCATCATTTTCCATTTGCCTACGTCGCATCCCAGTTTCTCCCACCTGCTTCTATTCGCCTCTCTGTAAATGCTAGTGGCTGGGCTGTCTTAGCTCTTTTCTGAGAACATTAATTTCCGTTAGGAATTGGACGTCTACTTAATATTATACCCATACAATTGTTTAAAATAGCTTAAATAAAAGGGCCTCGTTAAGTAATTAACTGTCACGTGATTTCCTCCCTTTCTACGACGCTGCGACGTAACCACTTGGACGGACAGTAGATAGTGTCTGAGTAATTTTATCTTTTCGGATCGGGCAGAAGTGAAGATTGAATTTACAGTACGTCAGGTCTCTTTTATAGATTAGGTACAGAATTATTTCAACACGAGTTACTGATACGAAGTACGAACCTGGTAATTGGAATTACGTACAATAGTCTATAGTGCGATAATATGCACATTAGAACTGAAGCCTGTATCGAAATGAACGGCCACCATTTCCAAAAATGTGTTTAAATATCCATATTATGATTATTTTTCAATTTAACTTCATTCTCTATATTGTACGCTAATGTGCTGTAGATAGAATAATATACATTGCATAATGAATACGTCCGAATGGAAAGCTCAGTTCGTGAGTAAAAACACTCATTGTTAATATTGTACTGTCTGTTGATTAAACAAAAACCTAATGAAAATTATCAAACTCAAAATTGTGATATTTCCTAGTTTACGGAAATGGATGCACTACTTTTCTTCCCATCTATACCTAGTGAAGTGATTTGTTTGTATATTACGCCAGTATCATCGAACTCCAGTCGTGGAAGGGGGTAGCAAACGGTGTTTTTCCCGTTCTTAATCGTTGATCCAAAGGTATAGCCAGGTTAATATTAGAAATGTTAGTAAAAATAAAATGATGTCCCTGTACAAAAATTGAAGGACGTAGCTTGAAAAATGTAGAAAATATAAATTTCACCCATCACTCCCCCCTAATTAGCCTATTATTTATTATAATCTTACTATTTAGGCTACTTTTTCTTGAAATGTAATTTCAACTACCATTTTATATACCTGAACATTGCAGAGAAGCCGCTACGTGTCATTTAAAATGCTGGTTTTGGGGTGGATTATCTTAAACGATGTGTCTAGCGAACAGGGGTCAGTTGGCGGAAGTAGGGCTTTCTAACCCTCGGCCATAAAAGTTTTTTCTCAGGGGGAAAATTTATTTCACCAGAGGGGGCTGTTTGTAAACATAAGTTAAACTTCGTCATAAATTCTAGATATTTGTCGCCTTACCTCCTCTCGTATTCCTCTCGCGTCTGAAGAATAGCATATGAGTTCAGGAATTGTTGTATACAAAAACGATAAAATTTATTTTGACAATACAGTATTACCGAAACAGTATATGGATTTGTTATTGCCATAAAACTCAAGTTCTCCCCAGAGAAACTACCACAGAGAGGAAAGGGTGGAACGAATGACTTCCCTACTGGCCTACGATCTTTTGCACCACGAGTATTATTCTACCAATGCCGGAAATTGAAGATAGCGGAACGATAATCTCACTCTCTAGAAGTGAACTGCCGGATGATCCTTTGTCTAAAGTCTTGGGTCAACACGAGACGTGATTAAGAACTCTCGCAGTCCATAAATTGCTTTGGTTCTACCTTGCGAGTAGCTTCCAAGGGAATTGACGGTCGAATTTGGTACCATTCTCGACGAAATATTCTTCTTTCAAGACTAAATTCGAAAGACCATGGTTTGTTACTGAGGATCATGTAAGAGTAGTTCGTAAAAGGCTAATTTGGCCTTCTCTTCAGTGTTGCCAACTAATACCAGATATCACCATGTAGGGTAAAATCACACTGTCATGTATTGAAATGCTGTAATAATAATAATAATAATAATAATAATAATAATAATTCAAATATCTTGGAGCAACAGCAACAAATATAAATGACTGGGAGGAAATTAAACGCAGAATAAATATGTATTTATTTATTTGTTTATTTATTTATTTATTTATTTATTTATTTATTTATTTATTTATTTATTTAACTTGGTAGAGATAAGGCTATCAGGCCTCCTCTTCCCCTCTACCAGGGAATTACAACTACAATATTAAGAATACAATTACAATTATAATTACAATTAATATTAAATTAAAAGATACAATAAAAATCAAAGTGCTAAAAGATTAACTGATTAATAAAGGCTAGACAGTTTATTGTAAAAGTTAAGAAGAGGGAAGCATTTCTTTTATTAAGTACAAATTTAACCTACTCTACGCAGTAAGAAAATGCTTAATAAGCTTGTTTTTGAACGCTACTAAATTCCGACAGTCTCTGATGTCACTGGGTAGGGTATTCCACAAGCGCGAGAGCGAGATTGTGTATGATGATGAATACGATGATGTCTTATGTGTTGGTATGCCTGCTATTATTCGGCTGAGAAGCTTTTGTCATCTAGTCTGCTGTCGAAAAATTTGAAAGTTAGAATTTATAAAACAATTATACTGCCGGTTGTTCTGTATGGTTGTGAAACTTGGACTCTCGCTTTGAGAGAGGAACAGAGGTTTGGGGCTAAAAGGGATGAAGTTACAGGAGAATGGAGAAAGTTACACAACGCAGAACTGCACGTATTGTATTCTTCACTGACATAATTAGGAACATTAAATCCAGACGTTTGAGATGGGCAGGGCATGTAGCACGTATGGGCGAATCCAGAAATGCATATAGTGTATTAGTTGAGAGGCCGGAGGGAATAAGAACTTTGGGGAGGCCGAGACGTAGATGGGAGGATACTATTAAAATGGATTTGAGGGAGGTGGGATATGATGATAGAGACTGGATTGATCTTGCTCAGGATAGGGACCGATGGAGGACTTATGTGAGGGCGGCAATGAACCTCCGGGTTCCTTAAAAGCCATAAGTAGTAATAATAATAATAATAATAATAATAATAATAATAATAATAATAATAATAATAATAATATAGTACTCTGACGTAATTAGAAACATTAAATCCAGACGTTTGAGATGGGCTGGGCATGTAGCACGTATGGACGAATCCAGAATGCATATAGAGTGTTAGTTGGGAGGCCGGAGGGAATAAGACCTTTGGGGAGACCGAGACGTAGATTGGAAGATAATATTAAAATGGATTTGAGGGAGGTGGGATATGATGGTAGAGACTGGATTAATCTTGCTCAGGATAGGGACCAATGGCGGGCTTATGTGAGGGCGGCAATGAACCTCCGGGTTCCTTAAAAGCCAGTAAGTAAGTAATACAGTAGTAATAATAACATTGTCTTGCTTATTTACTCGAGGTTGCGTGTTCGATTCCTGCCGCGATCGATAGTATTTAAGTGTGTTTAAATGCGTCAGGCTCAAGTCAGTAGATTTACTGGAATGTAAAAGAACTCCAGCGGGACAAAATTCCGGCACACCGGCGACGCTGATATAACCTTTGCAGTTGCGAGCGCCGTTAAGTAAACCATAATTATCGCTTAATTTACCACATCTCATCTTTTTGTTGGGAGGTGTTTTCTAAATGGTTCAATAATTTGTGAAAGAGTACTTTTTGTTGCTGGACCTCTCGCACATTATGTTGATAATTAGTAAATTAATAATATTAAAATGTATTTTGTCTGACAACATGAAATTCATTGCTTTGACTAAACAGTTTACGATTCACAAGACCTAACCTAAAAATGCATTTTGTTTGATCACGTAACAGAATACCACTTTGAAATGTATACCCTACTTAAAATACATCGTACTTTTAAGTCGCTACCATGCTCTTTTCTTTCTTGGATATTTTAATAAAAATCTGAACACTAAAAAATATATTTCTGTCCATTAGCCACGAGCATGTTTCAATCCAAATAGGCCTAGGTCTGTAAGTTATATCGTATTTAATTACATTTACCTGAATATAGTGTTGAATTGGAATCACAACGAAACACAACTGAATTATGTATTGATATTAATATTAATACCGGTATTACTAATAATTATTAATTACGTTCAAATTTTACAAGCATAATTAGGTACTTCCATTTCATCAGATTCCTTCAACTGCATAACAAAATTATTGCCGTCAACAAAACAGAAAATAACTGCCAGCTGTAGTATTTGTTGGTACTCTAAATTGGAAACGAAGTTGGCAAAAGAAAATTCAACCTGAGAGATAGAAAATCATTATAATCCACTACATACTATATTATGTAGTAACAGGGGAAAAATGGTTAGGTTTCACCCTTATGGTATTAAGTAAGCTGATCCGGACTATACCTACAGTACGATATTCTTTTTTTTTTTTTTTTTTTCAATTCTATGCTAGAGAAGTTGGATTGTCGTTCACCGACATGCGTAGTGAGGCCAGCAGTCGGCTGGGTGAACTTGACTCTTCACGGGCTTTCGTGCCATGGATTACTACTATTAGAAACTACTACTATTACTACCACCACCACCACCACCACCACCACTACTACTACTACTATCACCACTACTACAACTGCTGCTACTACTACTGCTACTGCTATCACTATTACTAGTACCACCACTGCTACTACTACTACTACTACCACTGCTACTACTACTACTGCTACTACTACTACTATTAATACTACCACTACCACTGCTACTACTATTAGGCTACTGCTACTACTGCTGCTGTTGCTACTACTACTACTGCTGCTGCTGCTGCTGCTACTACTACTACTACCACTGCTACTGCTACTACTGCTACTGCTGCTGCTACTACTACCACTGCTGCTACAAGAGCCTACTGCTACTACCACCACGACTGCTGCTACCACTACTACTACTATCACTATTACTACTAATACTACCACTGCTGCTACTAGGGCCTACTACTACTACCACTACTGCACTACTACTATCACTACTGCTACTACTACTACTATCACTGCTACTGCTGCTACTATTACTACTGCTACTACTACTATCAGTATCACTACTACTAATTACTACTACTATTACCACCACTACTACTACTATCACTACTACTGCTACTACTGTCACTGCTACTGCTGCTACTATTACTACTGCTACTACTATCACTATTACTACTACTATTACCACCACTGCTACTACTACTACTATCACTACTACTACTACTGCTACTACTACTATCACTACTACTACTACTACTACTACTATCACTACTACTACCATTGCTACTGATACTACTATTACTACTACCACTGCTACTACTACTACTACTACTACCGCTGCTGCTGCTGCTACTACTACTACCACCACCAAAGCTGCTGCTGCTGCTACTACTACTACTACTACTACCACCACTGCTGCTGCTGCTACTACTACCACCACCAAAGCTGCTACTACTACTACTACTACTACTACTACTACTACTGCTACTACTACCACCACCAAAGCTACTGCTGCTGCTGCTGCTACTACTACTACTACTACTACCACCACTGCTGCTACTACTACCACCACCAAAGCTGCTGCTACTACTACTACTACTACTACTACTACTACTACTGCTGCTACTACTACCACCACCAAAGCTGCTGCTGCTACTACTACTACTACTACTACTACTACTACCACCACTGCTGCTGCTGCTACTACTACCACCACCAAAGCTGCTGCTACTACTACTACTACTACTACTACTACTGCTGCTGCTGCTACTACTACCACCACCAAAGCTGCTGCTGCTAGTACTACTACTACTACTACTACTACTACTACTACTACTACTACTACTACTACTACTACTACTACTACTGCTGCTGCTGCTACTACTACCACCACCAAAGCTGCTGCTGCTATACTTGGCTCGGAAACATAACGGCCTCTTTTCTTGGAACTGTTCAACTCTCATAAGCCCCCATCCACTCCTCAACCCCTAGCCGCGTGGCAGAAATACAATAGATCCCAGCATTGCCAAATCTAGCTGTCTTTGCCTCTAATACCTGATGGCCTTTACCCACTTACAGTCAGTCGTTTCAGCTATTAGTCGAGGTGTTGATTGTTGTGCGCTTCGATATGTCTGATTTTTTTCGGCCGTGGTTAACGAGTGATGGAGTAGGTTATCCGCAGCCAGGGCCTTCTAATTCACCTGAAGATGCTGGACCATACTATACTATGGCCATTTTTATTCTCTATGTCACAAATTGATTATTTCCTTGTAACTCAAAGTTTAACTTTTTCGTGAGCCACCGACATAGCTCAGTCAGCTGAGGCGCTCGTTTACCGGTTCGGAGTTGAGCTCGGGCGTTGGTTCGATTCCCGATTGGGCTGATTATCTGGTTTGGTTTTTTGCGAGGTTTTCCCCAACCGTGAGGCGATTGTCAGGCAATATATGGAGAATCCTCGGCCTCATCTTGCCAAATACCATCTCGCTATCACGAATCCCATCGACGCTAAATGACTTAGTAGTTCATAGAGCGTCGTTAAATAATTTTTTTTGTGTGTGTTTGGAAACTTAAAGATAGCTCCACGCATCTACATGTTTCTAACGAAATTAATTATACTTTTAATTTATTTGTAATAAACTTTCAAGGTATTTTAGTGCTTATTTTTTTAGACAAAATGTTATAAATGTAAATTTGATAGGTGCATGATTGTGGCCTGAATTGTACGTTGTGTTAAGAATGCAGAAAAATTTCATTCGGTTCCATCCAGTAGTTTCGGAATTATCAGAGAAACGGATTTCAGAAATATAGTTTGTTATGAAAAAACTCATACCGTTTTTCACTTACATCTCTATAACCAATGCCGCATCTCACATTAAAAATCATAACTTCAGGTCTAATACAGCTTCTTTTACGAGAAGTTGGTGTAGAAATTTAAATGTTTTATTGTATTTTATATAACAGACTTTTAAGGTGTAAAAACTGTACATATTCTCTTAATTAATAAATAATTCATTCACAATTCGCATCTTATAACATTTCTTAGGCTTACAGAAAATTTGCATCGACATCAGGCAACTAAACTAGCAGAGAAATAAGTGTGTTATTTTGTGGTTTAGTATGATTTTTGTGTTATGAAAGAAAGGATGCACAAGGAATTTATTCACAACTGGTATCTAAACTGGTCTTTATTTCACCGTCCTTAGCAACCTAACAATGACTTTATTCATAGCAGTGACTTAAAAGTTAACTCATAGCATTGAATTAAAATTTTAAGTTACTCTCTCCATGGCAACCAATACACTAGCAACAACAGAATTCATATTCTTTAATTTACAGCTTCTTCACAAACAACACATCACAAAAAAATGGCCTACAATTTGAAATTAAATTTAGACGCCAGTAATGGATAAAATATTATATAGCACACGAGAGTAAACAGAACTATAAATTACTATTTTATGATCAAAGTTTCCGAAATTTTTACCCGCGCAAAACCTTTAGTTAAATATGAAACTTGAATAACATAAGCCTTTTACACATTATATAATTTTGAATATCTTTGTTTATTATTTGGGGAAAACATTAGTGGAAATATAAGTACACAGTGTTTTTTAAGTAAGTTTGTTAATTTTTATACCGATTTTGCTTTAGTAATTATAAATTAACGTGTATTACAAAGATCATGGTATCGCTTAAAATCTCGGTTTCACGGAACACGTTTGTAAAACTTTTGCATATGACAATGACTTCAAGAATTGGCAACTCGGCTAAGGTTTTATCCCTTGCGCGTGCCTGCAGTTAAATGGTGAAGGGGATGAGGGAAGGTCGTCATGTTTTCGAGCCAAGTATAGTACTACTACTACTACTACTACTACTACCACTGCTGCTGCTGCTACTACTACCACCACCAAAGCTGCTGCTACTACTACTACTACTACTACCACCACTGCTGCTGCTACTACTACCACCACCAAAGCTGCTGCTACTACTACTACTACTACTGCTGCTGCTACTACTACCACCACCAAAGCTGCTGCTACTACTACTACTACTGCTGCTGCTACTACTACCACCACCAAAGCTGCTGCTGCTACTACTGCTACTACTACTACTACTACTACTACTACTACCACCACCACTGCTGCTGCTGCTACTACTACTACCACCACCAAGCTGCTGCTACTACTACTACTACTACTACTACTGCTGCTACTACTACCACCACCAAAGCTGCTGCTGCTACTACTACTACTACTACTACTACTACTACTACCACCACTGCTGCTGCTGCTACTACTACCACCACCAAAGCTGCTGCTACTACTACTACTACTACTGCTGCTGCTACTACTACTACCACCAAAGCTACTGCTACTACTACTACTACTACTACTACTACTACTGCTGCTACTACTACCACCACCAAAGCTGCTGCTGCTGCTACTACTACTACTACTACTACTACTACCACCACTGCTGCTGCTGCTACCACTACCACTACCAAAGCTGCTGCTACTACTACTACTACCACCACTGCTGCTGCTGCTACTACTACTACTACTACTACTACTACTACTTTCTCATCTCAATGTCTTCCTCTTGTTTTGATTAATATGCTTTCCCAGACGTTGCATTTTCGAAGTTCACGAGTTGTGATCTGGTATAACTAATTTACACTGTATAAAGCGACTCCGGATTGCCAACCCCTCTGCAGAGGCGTGTCAGATATCCCTGGAATGTAATGTTGTCGCTCTGACTACAAGAGATGAAACATTATTCATAAACAATAGAAATAATAGTGAACAGACAGGAAATAAAGAGCATTTGTTCTCGTGTCTGAGCGCGCAGCTTCTGCTTTGTCTATGGCCGCCAAATCCTGTATCAAGCCTGATTTGATAACGCTCCAGTGTGGGAAGCGAATTATCTCCTCTGTTTATTAGCAGGGTTGGCTTGCATTTCCTCGGTGTCCTTTGTCTGCTGCCACAGGCCGGGTGAGAATGTGACAGCTTTCATATTCCGGCATGTGTCTTTATTTGTAAACAATCTCCGATACCAAATAGTTTTGTTTGCGTACCTATGATGTTTACTGTGTACTTATCTCCCTTCTGCCAAAGTCAGCACAGCTGTTACGTTATCACAGTCTATTACAACACCTGTTTGTTCGGCATTACGTTTTTCCTCCATTCCTAGAGGGAATAATAATTTATTCATTATTTCTTTTATGAATTGTTTTATGAATAGGAACAGGATTTTTATGTAATATCAAGGTGTGAAATATGTACATATTTATGTAAGAAAAATAAGCTGAATATATGTAACGAAATATGTAAAATCAGGTAACTTGCCCCGACCGGGATGATTCACGCATCCCGATAAGTGAAAATGTGCTTCATCACTAAAACGAACCACAGCATCTTCAGCACCTGCATTGCACATTAAGGCATCTTAAGGCTGAGGTGTTCAAACATCGGCCGAAGACTTTGCCAGACCTAAGAAATGCAATACAGGAAGAAATTGGTCTTATTCCTCAAGAAATGCTAGTTAGAGTGATGCAGAATTTCCGAAGTCGCATTCAACAATGCATTGATAGAGAAGGACACCACTTGAGAGACACGTTATTCAAAAAATGAAAAATTCCGACTGTTAAGATACCATTCATATTAATAAAGTTTCTTTATTTTGATCCATCTGTTTTTTATTTAAACTTTAAATTAGGGAGGATGTTTTGCCGCACCCTTTATTTAATATCGATATCTGGTAGGAATAGGATAGGTAAGACTCTCCAGTTGTGATTTCATAGGGCACCCGACTTTTTTACCGCATACTTGACACATTGCAATTTTTCCATCTGTAGTGAAACCTTCATACATCGCAACATTAGTTAGTTAAAAGCAGTAGATAAACTCACTTGCACTTTACACTGTAACTACTAAAACTAGAGAACTGACACAATAGTACTGCAAGCACTGTTTCACTTTACTGGATTAGGAGAAAATAAGAGGAGATGTGGGACACATGCATTTTAGCTGCTCCCTGTAAGAAACGAAGTACCTACTAAAACCTCAAACTATAGGCATTTACAAACTGTTGTTTGCCTGGAACTAAGGACGTTATGTTTCGTGCCGAAATATATATTTCCTTGAGTAAGAAAAAATCTGTGTATTTCAAATTGTAAATTTCCCTAACAGAAGGTCCCTCCCCCCTTTTAGAGAAGTAAAAATGAATAAAACCCCTAAATATGTAGATTTATGTAATATCAACCCATAATATGTAATGTGGAGTAAATATGTAAAAATATGTAGCATCAAATTTTAATATATTAATGGTAATTACAAGATTCGCAAAGATTTGTTATTTATATACGGTTAGGTTGAAAGGAATATAATATGTAATTACATGAAAATCCGGTCCCTATTTATGCATATTCGTCCTGCTTGAAATGTGACAAATCATGGGTTTTAATTCTCCTTGTATCTGCGCTATTTTAAAGCTTTCTTCTGAGAGTACTTCAACGATTATGCTCAAAGTTTTGTATCCTGGATTTTTGCCTAACATAATTCTTTTGTTTGGAATTTAGAGCGTACAAACAAAAACTCAGCCGAGTGCTTCATCTCCTATTCTATTTCTCTTCTTATTTTTGAAATCACTTACTATCGAGAAAATCCTTTCAGATTTTGCATTTGAATGAGGTAATGCCAATATAAATAACTTACTAATATTGCTAGTTTGCCTATATATTGAGAAATTTTAGTTCGTCATTGAAGTCTTTAGCTTAAATGACTAAAATATCACCTTGAAATTAAAAAAAAAATACCGAAAAATGCCCTCAAAATTTAAAAAATGACCTAAAAGATTAAAACCGAGAAAAATGACCGAGAAATGACGTAAAAACTCCACATTTCTGTAACAAGCAACTCGTATGCAGGATTTATATATTTCAGGGCGTTACAAAGGATGCAAAGAAAAAATATGACGTCATCAAAATCTGCGCCCTGCAGATCACATAGGACAGATTGATCAGCCTAATTCACTTTCAAAAAAACTTTTATCAATTTCACCATACTATCTAGCGACTGCAAAAAAAAAGCTACGTTATAATCCTGACGGAATTGCATGGAATAATAGCTTGCAGCAATACTTCCATCTATCGGTCGTTAACAAAAATTCATTTTCGACAATGGAGAATGTGGTGATCCTGGTGTCTGTTCTCTTTTGTATGTTGCCATTTCATAAGATAGGACTGGCCAATCTGATATAAACGTAATCGAGGTTATAAACTTGAACTTTTGACCACAAAGGAGGGTAAAAAAATATACTTCTCTCTGATATTTTAGGAGAGTAAAAATTATACTATTTAACCCTCTGTAGTCCACACCTGTGGAGTAACGATTATCGCGTCTGGCCGCGAAACCAGATGACCCGGCTTCGATTCCCGATCGGGGCAAGTTACCTGGTTGAGGTTTTTCCTGGGTTTTCCCTCAACTCAATATGAGAAAATGCTGGATAACTTTCGGTGCTGGACACCGGACCGGACTCATTTCACCGGCATTATCACCATTTTATTCAGACGCTAAATAACCTAAGATGTTGATAAAGCGCCGTAAAATAACCTACTAAAATTAAAATAAAACCCTTCTGTATTGTATGAATTATTCCCGTATTGCTTATGCTAGGTAAGTTATATACGTATGTATTTTTTTAACTGCGTATCAAACTATAATCCTAACATACGTTATGGTTAGGGGGCGGGTGTTGATGACCCAAAAATCTACTTAAAATGATCATTAAAATGCCCTTAAACTAATGGAAAAATGACATAAAATTAAAAGAAAATGACATTTAAATATTATTCACCGTACTCTCATCACAACTTCTTAAAAATCAGTCACCTTGTTTCAATGACTGCCCTGAAAATCTCGGAGAGAGGAGGCAACTTCCTGGAATTTGGCTAAGATAAAGGAAAAGAACATGCAACAAAATGAAGGCTTTAATGGGAAACTATAGATTTTAATGAGGGTTTACAGTGTGTTTCAATCAGGGGTGGTCCATATCAGTGCCTTCATTCTCCATCTCCTCCTCCTTTCGCGCTTCACTTTTGTTACCAGATCTTCCAGATGAGGGAGTGTGAATGACAAAACAAATTGTGGGCGCAGCGTGCATTCTTCCAATCTTTGTGTTAAAAATACTGTCTAATACAGTAGACATCCCTTCCGAACCATGTTGAGGAAAGAACGTCCTGTCCAGGACATGGTGAAAGTTTTCCCCCTTCCAAACATAAATTCTAAAGATACCCTCGTACCGACAAAAGAACAGTAGCGGTCAAAAGTCCTCACTTAAACCAAGCTGCTGTCAAGCATTTTATATTACTTCCGTTGTGTGAAGTGAAGCCTTCAGTGGAATGAGGGATGGACTTTAGAGTTTGTTCCAAACTATAAAACTCAAACTTCACTGTTATTCACTTATTCAGTAGGTAATTACTACTGACCTATTTGGTTAGAAAATGATTTAACAGACCTATCGGTAAAGAAAAAAATAAAATGCTTTCCAAACTATCTAAAAGTTCTTCAAAGTATTAAAAATAACCAAAAATGGCGAAAAAATATAAAAATGACCTATTAGTTCAAAAACGTCAAAAATGCAATATAAGAAATTACTTTTTTACGTTCATATTGCCATTTCTATATTAATAGGCATCGTCCTAATGTGAAAAACAAGATGATGACTTTTCATCAACATCCGCCCCCTAGTTATGATGAAATAGGGTTTCTTTGTCTCTGGAGATTCAATAGACCCTAATAAAATTGACCCCTCTGAATTTTTAGGGGTAAATCTGACCCTTATATCCCTCCCGTTGTAGGAAAAAAGTACCACTAAGATTTCTCATATTTTCCTCGTATGCTTTATGAGTTTTCCAATTTAAAAAAGAAAATCCTTCTCATAATATCGCTACAGATGGCGCGTTTATACTTTGTATTGTATTGTATTTATTAACATTCCATGGTATTCATACATTGCTTTACAGCTAGAATATGGAACAAGTCAAAAAACTTAATACTATTATAAAGTCTTGATTTATAGTCACAGTCTAGATCAAATATATACAGACGAGATTTACAATACAGTCTACTAGTACAACACAAAGTTTTAGTATCAATTTCATGAAGCGTTATTGAATGTCATGAATTCACCTACAGAATAGAAGGCGTGAGAAACTAGGTACTTCTTTAATTTGGCCCTAAATAATCTTATGTTTTGAGTTTCATTTTTTATATCGATAGGGAGGCTATTAAATATTTCTACTGCCATATAACGCACTCCTTTTTAATAGCACGATAGACTTGCCGATGGAGTATGAAAGTCATTTTTTGACGTGTATTTATGCTATGAACTGTTGAGTTAGTTACAAAGTTTTCACGATTACATACGAGGAAGATTATTAATGAAGAGATATACTGACAAGCCATGGGCATTATTTGTAGTTTTTTTAAAATAGTCCTACACGATCCCCTAGATTTGGCATCTACTATTATTCTAATTACTCTTTGTTGTAATAGGAATATACTGTTACTATCTGTGGAATTTCCCCAGAATATTATTCCAAAACTCATTACAGAGTGGAAGTATGCAAAGTATTTTGTTTTTAAGGTATTGATATTTACTATCTTTTGCATAGATCTAATAGCAAAACAAGCTGAATTTAGTTTGGGGGTAGTGGCGGCTCCTGCGTATTTCTTAAGAGGAGGAAAGAAGTTAACAGCACTAAATGACACCTTCTTGAATGAAACATGCTACAAATTAGCCTACATGCATACATGTAAGACCAGTGTTGGGGTTGGCCTTCCCTTCTGTATAGCAATAATCTGTTCTTATAAACGAGTTTCCTAAATTGTCCAAAATATATTATGTTTTCACTTCCATTCATTGTTGAATAATTGCACAAATTAACAATTACATGGAAATTCACAACCTCGTAGCATTTTTCGAGCACACTACAGCATCACACGTGTTGGAAGAGACTAGCTACTAACTCGTAACCGGAACCGTTTTACGGAAATGGAAATGGGAATGGGAAATAATCTGAGGAAAGCGAGAACACTGCACCCACTCACGTGGTCTGTGTTGCCACATGTACATTTTACAAGTTCAGTATCACATGCTTTTGAAGAATGTCAGTTCTTGTAAAGTCATACTATCATTATTGTTCAAAGCTGCCGGTGGCCGATTAATTTTTTATGTTAAAAATGATGTAGTTTGGAGTACCTACTTTCAGTTTCAAATATATTTGTACAAAACTGACAACTTGGCTGTTGCCCTGTCTAGTAAACAATGATTAGAAGTGAATTTCAGGGGCCAACTACGTAAAACTACTTCCTCTTTGTTTTACATAAACCCGACTTTAACTTTCAAATATCCACGAAAGTTTCAAACCATGAATAGTAGCCTATATGAAGTGCAATGAATAATATTTTTGATATACAATTAAAAAAAAAGTTTACATAGTGTCTTTCATAGCGTTGCGTTAAAACTGTTTTTGTTGTGCCTCCTCCTAGATGTGTTATAGTCCGGTTGAATGCAACATCGTTAGATGGCAGCGGTAGCGACCTAGCTCCACGACCAGTCGGTTTCTATTTCCCGCCCATGACTGATTCAGAGGAGGATCTCCTCCCTGTCCGTTCATTTACTCGCTTTAAAACTCTGCTTCTTTCTCTGGCCGCTAGTGCGCTGTTGTCTATGTGTGTTAACTGCAGTAGAGGAGGAATGGAGTGCCTTTCCTCTTTACAGACAATCTCGCATCCTTCTCACAGTTTTCTAGCAGCACATGATTGCGCGTCGTTTAAAACTCGATCAACCGAGTTTTTCTTATAGCTGTGAACTTAAAAATTATCGAATCTTCCTCGAATTTCAAGGCACATATTTTATTTGGTATTTACTTTCAAAAGAAGAAAATGTGAGGAGGACGTTCCTCCCTTCCCTCCCCCGAGGAACCGCCACTGTTTGGGGGTAATTTCTTTAATATGATTTTTCCAATTTAACACATTATCGATTTTTAAGCCAAGAAATTTGGTTGTTGTTGTTAATAGGGATCTATTGTTAATTATTGCGCTAGAAATTTGCGAGGAGGGAGGGAATGAAACTTACCCAAGAACGATTGTGCCAGTCTTGTACTACAAGTGAAAATGACGAATGTGCAGTAGTTTGTAATTGATGGCTAATTCAGAATAGGCTTCTTCTACATGTGCCCACTCGATACTTAACCTTCAAGTGCTGGGCTGGCACTATTACTCGAGTGGTACTACTTACATATCCAAGCAGTTGGCATTTGTACTTAAGAGAACTGCCAAGTCGAAAACGTGTTAAAAATTGTAATTTAAATAAACTCTTTATACAAAGGTAGATGGAGGTGCAAAGTACTGGCACGTGTCTGCGCTAAACTAACCTTTGGCAGAACAAAATCAGCAACATATACTAACTATAAGTGCGTAATTAAGCACAAAAGGCAAATTTAAATGTATTAAGTAATTATGAATTTCGTAGCAATAATAATAATAATAATAATAATAATAATAATAATAATAATAATAATAATAATAATAATATAATTAATCTAATCATATAATCATTATCATGTGAGCATCATCATCATCGTCATCCATCGTAAGCTGCAATAGAGAGTCATATATGCAAAGATCTTGCTCTAGACAGAGGACTGCAGGCAAAAATATTTGGTCATATTTCGTCCATCTTTCATTTCAAGACTGAATTATCTCTACAGTTCAAAGCATTATTAAAAGGAACTCCACAAAAACAACACTGAACTAATTTAATAAAATGATTTATTTACTTATTTATTTTTCTATTTATTTAATCACTTATTTATTAACTTATTAATTAATTTATCTATTTATTTATTCTGGCGCACTTAAGGCCATCAGGTCTTTTCTACTCGGCCAGAAACAAAATATTGTTGAAATTTATCGTTTCGAAGACGTGAATTAAGTTGGAGAAATGGAAGAGCCTATTGAACTATAAAAACGATAACTCGAGGAAAAAAAAAGTGTTTAAATAGGGCCTGCTGTAAAGAAATGTCCAATAAAAAGCTATGGTGGCGACAAGAATTGGATAAGAAATTGAGGTTATGTTGATTCCCCATGCTATTGTAGCAGTCATACACCGATAACGTGAAATTAAGGGTATATGTACGTGAATGACCACAATTATTACCAGAAAATGGAGGCTCTAAATTTCTAATATTTTATAAGGAAATGAACTCACAATTGGACAAAAATTACAACGTACCACTACAAGACTTATTAGAACTTAAATATCTGATAAAAGTATAAAAAAGGTTATTAATAATATTTTTAAGAATTCACTTTTTACTTTAAATTAAATTTTCCAAAATTTGAAAGTTTTCACATATTATTTCATAACTCCAAAACCATTAGAGATAGAATTCTGAAATTTTGTACACTGATCTAACATGAATTTATGCAAAAGGTAGACTACAATAATTCCCATTTCTTTGAAAATAGAAGAATTAGGTCACAAAACATGTAAATTTTAATATATTTTATATAGGACAAATAAAAAATTAATTGCATTAAAATAAACAACTCTACATGTCTGAGAGTAGTCTACTTTTCAGAAATAAATGTTTATTACATGCAGGAAAAATGTTAAAGATGTCAGAGAGATCATAACAATGTTATGGTTACCAAATAATGTAACTGCAGGATTTTTTTGTTTGTTTTTTTTTCATATTCTGATAAAACTGGTATTATTAGTAACCACTTTTATACTTCTATCAGGTATTTAAGTTCTAATAAGTCTTGTTGTGGTACTTGTAATTTTTGTTCAATTGTGAGTTCATTTTCTTATAAAATTTTAGAATATAATATTTGTGGTCGTTCACGTACATATACCCTTAAACTAAATTCATGAAGTAACTTATATCATAACTGAACTTCAATATTAAGTACTTAAAATACAGTACATAGATTAATTAATTATATTTCCAAGGATATTAGTGCACCAGTATACCTAAATAACAAACTCCCCGTGCAGACTGTAGGCTTAAATCTACTTTTGCAAGCATATTATGCCTGTTCTCAATAGTAGGCAAAGGTAAAATAGGCCTATTGATCGTTATTTATTTGCACATTGAAGTATAAATCACGAGTATTATTACTACTAAATATTAATTATTAAAGACAATGAAAGAATGAAACAGGTAATGAAATAAACAGGTAATATATTTTAAAAAATTAAATCTAATTTTTCATTACCTACCCGATATTAAATTAAGATTTTGTCACATGTAAATAATTGAGTTAGGCACATTATCTTTCTAACTCTCTTACTCACTTCATAAAGAATCGCAGCAAAAAGTATAATGTTTTATTGTTTCATTATGTGAGGAGCTTGGTATCAAAGTTGGACAACTCCATTCCCCCCCCCCCCATTAGAGGCGAAAAATTAAACCCTTGGAAACCAATGTCACTGTTCTACTTGCATTCATTTAAACATTCTCATGGGTCATAGAAACATTTTTTTAGTCTCAAAATGTGATTAAAAATTAATTAATTGATGAACTAGTGGACTTACTCGTGTTAAATATGTAATATTTGTCCGGCTTACAGCTGTTTCAGTGCTTCACGCACCATCATCAGAGCCTACTAGATCGCGGCGTCATCTCGAACTTCTCTGCCTGTTAGGAGGGTGTGTTTTATTGTTGGAAGGTGTTGAAGTGTGGAGTCGAATAGTGTGTGTGTACTGAAATTGATCTGTGTGTTGAGGATTTGATCGGGGCGTGTTTTAGCGTGTTTGTATATTTCGTATTGTTCTAGTGTGTTGAGTTTTTGGTTCTTGGGTTGTGTGTGTAGGATTTCCATGTCCGTATACAAACACACTAAAACACACCCCGATCAAATCCTCAACACACAGATCAATTTCAGTACACACACACTATTCGACTCCACACTTCAACACCTTTCAACAATAAAACACACCCTCCTAACAGGCAGAGAAGTTCGAGATGACGCCGCGATCTAGTAGGCTCTGATGATGGTGCGTGAAGCGCTGAAACAGCTGTAAGCCGGACAAATATTACATATTTAACACGAGTAAGTCCACTAGTTCATCAATTAATTATATTCAAGTGTTAAAAGTAGTGTACGCAAGATTCAAAATGGATAAAAATTAATATTCAGCTTGCAATTTAAGTTTAAAAAGTGGAGTTGCCCATCTCTGAAACTAAGTCATGAAGTTGTCTGTTCTTGAAACCAAATAAAGGCATATTTAAAGTGCAGTTGTCTGTTTTTGAAACCAAATGAAGCCATATTCAAAGTGGAATTGTCTACTTTTGAATCTCAGTGATGGAAGTAATATAACTCTGCAGATTCAAGGGAGCAATAGAATACATTAAAATAAATAAAAAACCTATTATATGTTTTGTAAGCAATTGCATGGTTAATTAGAAAATTAGACTGAAAGTCCGCGTAGTTTGGCAACAGCGCATCGTCGGCTCACGTACGAAAACATACAGTACATGCACTCGGTCTGAAAAACAGAGTTCCGTGTCTTAGTCATTCCAGTAGCGTTGCCAGACTTCCTAACAGCAGGCAATAACGATACGTTATTAATTTATTTGCAAGAAAACCGTTCATTTTATTGAAAAACTACAAAGGGATAAATTGGACGGAATTACGTAATAATAGACTAACTGACAGTTTGAAAAAAAAAGAGATATTTAACTCAGAAAAATTCAAGAATGCGATATCTGAATTTTGATGCTATTTATAAACAAAAATTAGTTTATTGCTTAAAATTCATTTATTTATTTTGCTTTTAAATATTAATTCAACTGCTGGTTTCTTATTAGAAATCGGTCAGACTTTTTTGGTATTATTAGTGCATTCTTTTTTGTAAAAATATGAATGTTATAATCAGAGACCGGAAGCCCTTTTTAAATATGTTAAATCTATCTTCATTTTGAAAGTAAACCTGTACGAATTATACCTTTGTGATTGAAACGTCACAGTTGTATGTTGCCCTTTTCTGCCCTTTTTAATATAAATGCCTAATGTAGAAAATAAATGCTTTCTTGCCTTTATTTGATTATTTATCTATTATTAATTAATTTATTATTAAAAATTGCCTACAGGTATATTTTAATTTATTTCTATAACCGCTACAATGAAAGTGACTTCACCGAATGAATATTATTGTCTTTCAGTCAGTTCATATTCTCTTTGGAATAATGAGTGCTACCGTGCAAAAACGTATAACAGTAAGAGTTTTAATTATCGCTTGTGTTTATTTGACAAGGCAACAATGAGTGCGGGTCTAACGTTATTTTTCTTTCAGTTTTCATTGTAGCTAGCTAAATATTTCATATCGCAACATATCAGTACAACCAAACACAAAATTGCACTTTCGAAGGCTACTGGGAAGAAGATTTCTTTGCTTCCAACAGTAATTGCAACATCGAGTCGAAAACCTCAATTTGCATTCGACTTATATAAAGCTTTTCTTGCTGCCGAAATCCCTTTGTGGAAAGTGCAAGGTTGTGGGTCTAGTGCAAGGTTTTTGAAATTGCCTTTTATTGAGCATTTTAGCTGTTTATAATGCCTTTTTTCCTCCCTATTTTAGCTATTTATGATATTTTTTACCTGCCTATTTTAATGATTCATAATGCCTAAACTTCCGGTCTCTGGTTATAATACTTCTTGCATAAAATGTTTTATAAAAAAAAACAGAATTATTTCAATGTCCGATATCTCGAAACAGGTTTTTGGCGCTTGGTCTCTTATTACGTAACTCCGTCCAGTTATTCCTTATCAGTGTCTGTAATGATAAGAGTAAAAATCAGAATCTAACGGATAGTACTTATTAAGCAAAATATTTTTAACATTAAGGGAAAAAATATTTTTTTCTGAGAAAAGTACTGTATGTACTGTATGTACAGTATATTTTAAATAATGCAGACCAGCAATTATTGTAGCAAGTGTCAGCCTAATTTGATTATACAACCATTTAAAAGTACCAACTACACACAAGATCCCTATCTAAACGTACTTAGAAAATCGTTTTGTAATCGGCAAGCATTTAATGCCTCGAAATATTCTCAGAATGTTGCGAGAGACTATTTAAACTTACAATGTCAGCGTGCTCTTAGTGGCTAAACACAACTGTCAGCGAAAATAATAATTATGGAGACTGAAATGTGTATGTGTGTGTTTTTATCTCTCGCTGAAATGCATTTGTCACAAGCGCAGTGGAATGCTGCGAATGATATGTGGTTCAAACGCGATAAAATGCTTTGGGCTTATGAAATATGAGCCCATATATACGCATTGGACGAGATAAGGACGCTGTGACATCTGCAGCCGTGTGAAACTGTCATTAGAGGTATGTAATGTTCTTCATCCCTGTAAGGAGGGTGGAACAGTTGGCCGTGATATACTTCTGAAGTTCTGAGTAAGGAAGCTAGAATCTGAACATGCAATAGACCGACTCTGACATAATTATAGAAAGGAAAAATGAATTTTCAGTACTTAGGAAAATGATAAATAAGTAATTATAATTACTTACTTATGGTTTTTAAGGAACCCGGAGGTTCATTGCCGCCCTCACGTAAGCCCACCATCGGTCTATTCCTGTGCAAGATTAATCCAGCCTCTATCATCATATCCCATCTCCCTTAAATCCATTTTAATATTATCCTCCCATCTACGTCTCGGCCTCCCCAAAGGTCTTTTTCCCTCCGGCCTCTCGATTAACAATCTAGATACATTTCTGGATTAAAATCTTATGCAGGTCAATACACAATGATGCGAAAAATGTGGTTTTTGAAGACATTTTATTACTTCAAAATGCAGAAACTGAATGTTAATAATAATTAATCATCTTCCAAATAATCAAAATTAAAAATGATGGTCTATGTGACTGCCATTTTCCCGCACAACCATTTGTAGGCGTCTTCTCCATTGTCCAATAGCACTGACAGAGCCTTATTCAGTTACAAGCCGGAGCCATACGTCGGCAACACTGTAATTAACTGTCAAACGGAGGCCTACTATACAGGACACGTGTTTGTGCTAATGCCGATTTTCAATGCAAATTAATGCTATAATATAAGTGGTGTCGATGAAATTATGTTCGCGGTCGTACCAAACGTTAATTGTTGATGTATTATAAACTAAGTGCGTGTTGCGATAAAAATAAGACAATAATTGAAAATATGGCTGTAGTCTTTGGCAATTTTTACGGTTATTATCAGGGAAAGGATTTATATGTAAATACATATTTACTTATAAAGCTAATATAATTTATATTTTGCATTATCTTTATGTTTCACAATGTGTAGGGTTGAAAAATCCTACTTTTATTTTCCATATTTTTCCATATTTTAGAGTTTAGTACATATTTTCGTTAATTTCCATATATTTTCCATATTTCATATAAAACAGTCCATATTATATTAGGTTTAACAATAAAACAAAACAAAATTCCATTAACTTTTAAAAATACATTTCAACAATAGAGATTTAAACACATGTTCAGTAATCCCTTTAACATCAGAGTTATTTGAAAATTAGCAGTCCTATCAACAATGGGAAAGTAAGTTACAAAACTGTATTAATTTAATTTAAAATTTTTAACAGACTTCAGTTGTGCAGCTCAACAGTTAAATGCCAGTCAGAGTACACATAGGTTCAGTTTTGTAAATCATACTATAAAGACGGTAAATATGCCAAAAGTACGTCATTCAGTCAATTTAAAATCAAAACTAACAAGTTACATTTCAGAATTTAAAGAAGATGGTTTATCAACTGACAATAAAATATTATTTTGTAATTTGTGTCAGTGTGCAGTATCATCTACACAAAAGTTCCTGGTGCAACAACACATTACAACTAGTAAACATCAGGCCAACAAACAACTAAATTCCAAGCAGAGACAATTGTTTTTAACACAAGCAACAACATCGAATGTAAGATCTGAGTTTAACATCGACCTGTGCCGTTCTCTCATCTCTGCTGATATTCCTCTCTACAAACTAAAGAATAAGGTCTTCAGGGAATTCCTTGAAAAATATACTCAACATACAATCCCGGATGAGTCAACACTTAGGAAGACGTATGCTCCATCCATCTACGATGAGACAATACAGAAGATAAGAGATGAAATTAAAGATAGTTCAATTTGGGTTTCCATTGATGAGACTCCCGACAAAGAAGGTAGACTTGTTGGTAATGTAGTTATCGGTTTGTTAAGTGAACAATATTCTGAACGAATTCTTTTACATTGTGATGTTCTAGAAAAGTGCAATAACAAAACTATAGTTAAACTGTTCAACGAAGCTATGGGTATCCTGTGGCCAAAGGGTATTATGTACGATAATGTGTTATTCTTTATTAGCGATGCTGCCCCTTATATGGTCAAAGCTGGACAAGCATTATCTGTTGTATATCCTAAATTGACTCATTTTACTTGTGTGGCGCATGCATTTCATCGTGTGGCAGAAGTGGTCAGAGACAATTTCCCTAAAGTAGATTTGTTGATTTCATCAGTGAAAAAAGTATTTCTCAAAGCTCCCAGTAGAGTTAACGTGTTGAAAGAAATGTACCCTGAAATTCCATTGCCACCAAAGCCAATTTTAACTAGATGGGGTACATGGCTAGAAGCAGTTGAATATTATGCCGAACATATAGACTCTATTAACAATGTTCTCCTTGCATTGGACTCTGAAGATGCAGTCTCAATTGATACTGCGAAAACAGTTACCTGTGACATAAGTGTGAAGAATGACTTAGCTCACATTCAGCATACATTTTCATGCATCATAAAAACGCTCAAAAGTCTCCAAAATAGGCACCTTTCACTATCTGAAAGTTTTGAAATTATAAATAGTACTGTGGAACAACTGAATCGTGGTAGAGGTAAAGTTGCAGATGCAGTAAGAGCTAAGGTGGACACTGTACTTTCAAAAAACCCTGGATATGAAGAACTACAAAAGGTTGTTGCTGTGATGAGTGGTGAATCAACAGTGAAGATTAACTTGGACTTATCCCCAGCAGACATTGTGAAATTGAATTATGTACCAGTTACTTCTTGTGACGTCGAACGCTCTTTTAGTCAGTATAAATCTATCCTCAGAGACAATAGAAGAAGATTCACTTTTCAGCACTTGAAAGAAATGTTTGTAACCTATTGTTATGGTAACAGACAATAAAAATTGTGTTTTGTTGAAACTACATTGGAAGATAAGGTACGTCCATTATATTTTTTGTTTAGTTTGATTAAAATGTACCAATATTTAACGTACATAGTCATTTTTTTATAATTTTAAGTCCATATTTAATTCCATATTTTGGTAAAAATCCATATTTAATTCCATATTTTGGTAAAAATAACTACATATATATTTACATATTTCATATATTTTTAGTCCATATAAATCCGTTCCCTGGTTATTATTAATGACAAAATGATTGACAATTCAATTCTAAATATTAAATATTGTATAAACTACATTTTTATAGTCTTACTTGTGGTTTGTGGTGTATCAGAATTCTAGCCAAATTGTTGGGTCTCGCCTGGTATATCAATAAAGTTTACACCGTTGATTTTCAAGTTCATTGTAAACAGCTGTTTTGTGATCCCATAAATGTTGCAGTTTTGTTGAAGATTCGGAATGCCTGCTATACGTCAGAACTAGCTATATTTGTAGATGGATGCACTTCCTTTGTTGGTTTTCAAGGTTTGTTTATTAATATCACTTCTTTTATAATAAATTAGTTATAAACATGTTTCTTTTCACTTCGTATTTACAGGATTTAAAGTTCATTGAGTTTACTTAATAGATAATGATGTGTTTTGTTACGTATTAAGTTGAAGGTATGTTCCTTCATTTTTCCATAGATCTTTATACTTGGCCTTGGCCTATTTAAAATTATATTTTAGAAAATTTATAACAAATAATTTAGGATAAAAGTATTGTTATGGTGACTGGCGAGGTTCAAACTAAAACTGGCTTCCTGGGCATCTGAAATATTTATAGAAAAGCACGACAGATAATCACATGAAATTAAAATGTATATGATATCCTAGACCTTTCACATCAGAGGTGAAACAACATAAAGCGGCAAAACATTGTCAATTTACTAGCCACATAATGGTTAATTGATTGGAATAGGGTATTGCGAAAATACGTCGTTATTTTATTTATTTTTGGTACAAGTAACATTTCTTTAAGTATTTATTTATTTTCCCTTGTACCATCAATAAAAAACATGTATGCTTTTAATTTTTTTAACTTATAAGTGGCTGTATGCAAGTACTTGCGCGGTATTCTGAAACTCAAAATACCATTTCGGATTCCGTAATAAATTACCTACATCAGTACACTGAATCTTGATCATATGCACTTAGATTTGTATCAATTAATGTCGAAAATGTACATGTGACAACGAAATCAAAGCACTGAAACGTCAAACGTCATGCCTTTATTTCGCCTCCACTCAGCGTTGCCAAACCTACCCATGCTCCGGCTTGTAACTGAAGATGGCTCTGGCACTGGATATCTGTCTTTGATCAAGCCGGTCCCAACATTCAAGAAGGTGTTGTCTTAAATGTTCAATATTACGAATTCTTGTTTTGTAATAAACAGCTTTTTGTAGTTGACTACATACAAAATAATCCATAGGATTAAGATCTCGTTTGAAACTCCAGCGGAAACCATCAGAGAATCTGAGAAATGCGATCTTTCACGCAATCAATCGCTGTACACTTGAAACAGACCATTCTCGCTGAGCGTAGTTCCTTACAATTTGACGAGCAGATAAATTATCGTATTGGTGCAAATGTTTAATGAAAATCTTATCTTCGTTCGTTAAGCGACCCATTATTCACAAAATGAGAACTCAAAACGGAAGAAAACAAATGATGATAGCACAACAAACGGCTTGATCTGGTGAACTCGTAAGACCATAATGCTTAGTTCGGAATAAACGATCGATTTTGCACTGCCTTACAAAAAGTAAAAAGTAATGTTTAATAAATGGTCAAAAATTAAATATTACAGTACTTTCCCGGTCTACAAGGACTGTAAAATTTGCCTGTGAAATAAACTTCCAAGTGAAATCATTAGCTACCGGAATATAACTATTTAAATTTTGTGCCTTTTTTTTTTTTTTTTTTTTGGCTCACTTTGTCCATACGTTACAAGTATATACCATTAAGTACGAGAAAAATTCGTACCGGCACCGGGGATCGAACCCAGGATCTCTCAGCTGTGCGCGCTGAGTGCTCTCTAACCAACTGAGCTATGCCGGAACCCGATTCACGACGCCGGCCGAACTCCTCTCGTAGTATCGTGTTACGGCCTTACTGCCTGCACTTGAGACGATACACGTCATATATGTACAGGAGCGCATATTACATGACTTTATGGCCATATTCAACAACAGTTTCTTTAAACTGTTAACATCGTATATGTATCAAATATGAATGAGGTCTCGCCCACCTCATTATATTTTGCTCGACTAGTATGACTAGTCAGTTTGTTTTTATACCATTAAGTACGAGAAAAATTCGTACCGGCACCGGGGATCGAACCCAGGACCTCTCAGCTGTGCGCGCTGAGTGCTCTCTAACCAACTGAGCTATGCCGGTATAATGGTATAAAAACAAACTGACTAGTCATACTAGTCGAGCAAAATATAATGAGGTGGGCGAGACCTCATTCATATTTGATACATATATGATGTTAACAGTTTAAAGAAACTGTTGTTGAATATGGCCATAAAGTCATGTAATATGCGCTCCTGTACATATATGACGTGTATCGTCTCAAGTGCAGGCAGTAAGGCCGTAACACGATACTACGAGAGGAGTTCGGCCGGCGTCGTGAATCGGGTCCCGGCATAGCTCAGTTGGTTAGAGAGCACTCAGCGCGCACAGCTGAGAGGTCCTGGGTTCGATCCCCGGTGCCGGTACGAATTTTTCTCGTACTTGATGGTATAAAAACAAACTGACTAGTCATACTAGTCGAGCAAAATATAATGAGGTGGGCGAGACCTCATTCATATTTGATACGTTACAAGTATAGCCTATAGCCTAGAACAGGTCTGCACAAGGTTTGCGCTCTCCGAGCCGGCTCACAGCTCATGAGCGGAATGCAGATATTAACTGCGCCCTGTATAAGGGTGGCCTGGAAGAAGGGGTGGATCTCGTACAAAATAAACACAAAAGGAAGTACTATTACGAGTGTTTATGAAATGAATTCCCGTTCAGTGTTTGCAAAACTATCTTGGACTATTATTAATTAATAAAGAAATATTTATTTTACAGAAATAATAGAAATTCTATAGCTACTTATAGGCCTAAGTACAATATCATTTTGTTATATTTTTATTTACTAGTATATCAAAACGGGATTTTATGCTGTTGGCAGCTGAAGGAACAGTAGCCTACTGATCGTAATGAAACATCTGTTACAGATGTTCGATGTCTGCCTTTATTAAAGTTGATTATAGAAAACAGTTGCTCACAAATATAAATGTTGAGCCAAACATAGCAATCATTTTCACAGCCAGCCTGTGTAGTCGTGGATATTATTGCTAATATTTTGTCTTGTAAAACTCAACCAGGCTAGTAGTAGTATTTAAACGATCTTTAGCCCTTAGGTCACATTGAAGATCAGTAAGTTCGAGCTGTAAACCGTTAAATGTTAAATGTTATGTTCCGTCTTTTAGATTCCTCCATACTGTACTGTAGCAGTAGGTAAGTAACGTGAAACAGTTACTGAGAATAGGCCTACACACTGCACTCCACTAGATAACTGAGTGGTCGTTTCCCTCCCCTCTACCTATAGCAAGTCTATGTCATTCTGACGTATCTTCCTCTCCGTTTCGGCGAGCGGTAAACACAGCTCTCCCGCTCCGAAGGAGCGCTCGAGCGCTGCTTGTGCAGGTGTGGTCTAGAAGAATTTTTCCTTAGGTGTCCACAAAAATTTCATTTCGTGCTTAAAAATATGTATTTTGAAATTCATTTCAAACGCCAAGTACTTTTCTACCGTGTTATAACTGTTCTAATTTGTGTACATGTGCACATGAAATATATGTAGGCCTACAGGTAGCCTGGCTGAGGCATTATCTTTGGGGTTATATAACGGTGAATGACTACATACTTTTATTGCACCCACGTGCCCAGTTTCAAAACGTTCCTCCTCTTAATCAGTTCCGGTTATATAGAAGTACCTACACACGAAAGGTTTCCTAGTGGGACACAGAGATAATACACATATCTTCGTAATAACGCTGGCATCAAGAGTTCATTGGTTTGTTTGTTGTGAAACAGAAATAAATGTTAGAAAGTGTAGTGTGAATCACGGCAGTTTTTTTGTTTGTTTATTGCAACTATCGCTAATTATTTTATGTGTATAATAAAACTGGTTCTCACATCTGAATATTCCTCGTCATGTGGAAGTGATTTCTTAATAGAGGGCCTATTATATATTCAGCCTTGGCCAGATAACCTCAAGAAAAAACTCCTGGGAAACAAAGATTGTTAATATCTATTTTTACTTTCTATGAGGTATAAAGCAGTAGCGGTCGGTGATCGAAATCCTCGGTGAGGCCAGATGCAACTAATTTAAGTGCCTCCGATAGAAAATGTTATTTATGATATTAATTATTATTGTTATTATATTATTAATATCATTATTACTGTATTATTACTAATATTAGTCTATTATTATTATTACTAATAATGAAAAATAATAATTTCACTCACCAAATAAGCTGTTATGCTGTGAGTTTCAGTGATTGTTTCAGTGTGATGAAGCATCCCATATTATGTGTTGAAATTTCCCTTTCTTTCTTTTCTTTTATTTTCTTTCCTTTGACAGCAACAAATAAGGCCAACAGAGAAGTTAATTTTGCACCACATTACCACTTAACCATTTATGTTGCCCATACCAGGATGCAATAGAAACTCGCGGTTTAAGATTATCTATCAGAAGAATTGTCAGCGATGTCGTTGGTATCTCGGTCAGCTCTCTCTTTATTTAAAACTTCCTTCCTTTCAATATTATTTCTTCTCGAAAAAGGACACTCTAACAATGAATTAACTACACCAGAATTATTTCTGGCATTTGTTTCTGTTTATATTTACCCGAAATACATAACAACATTAGCCCAGATTCACTACACGAAGTACAATAGTACAACACCCTCGCTTAAGTCATAAACATATAAAAGGAGAGAATAGTGTGGGTCTCTGCCTGCCAAAGATCTGGAATGTTTGTTATTTATGGCCTATTTAGGAAGACAAGTCACCCTATTCCCCCCCCCCACTCTACCCTTGAGGCCGGCCCATGGTTGGGAGGAGTGAAACCTGGCCAGGCCAGACGAATTGTGCCTCAGTTACAACGTTTTAAGCGCAACCTCAAAAGCCCGCGAAGACACATGAAAATGCAAAAGCAGACCCGGCACGAGCGATCCTGGCCTCATGAACAAATTTTATTGCAAAACAGGTCTATACACAACACAAGCCAGACCCGGCACGAGCGATCCTGGCCTCAGGAACAAATTGCACTGCAAAAGAGGTCTATCTACATCACAAAGTTTTCAAATGCTTCCATACAGCGATATATGCTTCATTGAAATAAATAATACATTACATAAAAACAAAATTTGATTTCAGTTAAGCGACTGAGGCCCGGCCTCACTTGCCTCAGTCAATCAGCCGCCACTGGTATAAAGTGAAAATGGTTCGAGTCCTCATGGGGGAAGAAATTTTCTCATAAAATTTCGTCTAGTGTATGAGATCTGTACCGACCCAGCATCGTGATGCATTAGGTAGCGAAATCCGGTTACGAAAGCCGGCTGCAACGGCTAATCACACGATACTTCCATTCTGGTTGGATGATCGTGCACCTCTGCTTCGGCATGTGGACGTGAGGGCAACAACCGGCTGGTCGGACTGGTCGTTTAAGGGCTGTAGCGCCACGGATGAAGTGACAATATTGCGATGATACAGATTTACATGAAATTCACGTAAAATTATTTCTCACCTCTCTCTATACAGTTATTTCTGTTATGGTATTGGGCTATGTTGTTCATGTTCAGTCAGTTCAAGCCAGAACTTATGTAGGCCTACATAAAATTTATATCATCTCCTGATTCTACTCCGTACACCAGCGTTGTCAGACACAGCCTAAACGGAGCTGAGCGCTCCACTATAACTCGTTGCGTGCTCCGGTGCTTCCACAGACATAAGCAAGTTCACGCTCCAACTGGACGTCTCTAGCACCACAACCGGTTTCGGAGCTTACAACTCTGACACTACTGCCGTACACAGAGGAAGATGATGTTCTTTGGTGACTGTGTTTCTAATTTTTTGTTCGGACTACCTGCTGCTGCTACTACCACTACTACTATTGTTACTACTACTGCTGCTGCTTCTACTACTGCTGCTACTAGCGCAATAGATCTCAACAGGTCGCAGTGCTGGGCCATCCGTGCCACCTCACTTTAATTCCATTCCATACTACTACTACTACTACTACTACTACTACTACTACTACTACTATTACTACTACTACTACTACTGCTTCCTCTACTTCTGCTTCCTCTACTTCTGCTCCTGCTGCTTCTACTAATGTGGGCGGATTTCTATGACATGTCATACGAGTATATTTTCCTGTGGGACTGTTCTGGTTTTAAGACTGATACAAACTTGATTCCCAGTATTCTGGAGGAAATGGAAGGGTTTTTATTGTACATATAAATGCATATTTGGACCGTTTTTAATTTTATATCATATTTAGTACGAAAGTGCATATTAACATTATATTTTGGGAATAACTGTATGCGTATTTAGGCATTTTTTAAATTTTCATAGCATATTTAGTAAAACTTCGCGTTATAATGTTATATTTTGCGCATTTCTCATATTTAATGCATTCATTCAAGCCATAACGAGCCGTGGTAAAATGTAATATTATGAAAGTTTTACAGGATAGCTCTAAAATATCTATATTTTCGGATAAATATAATACTATGGAAGTTATTTAGGATAGCTCTAAAATACCTATATTTTCGCATAAATGCAATGAAAAGAAAGTATGCACCGACTGTGGAATGTGAGGTTTCAAATAGCAGGTAGGCTTATATTGTTTGGCCCTGTTAACGAAAATATGCTGTACACAACAAAACAGGGTTTCCTTATAAAGAATTTGCATTTTGAAATGTTGGCAAACAAACAAATGCTAGGGAAGTGATAAAAACAAATGCTAGGGAAGTGATAAAAACAAACAAATGCTAGGGAAGTAATAAAATTGTAGCGATAAACACTCATGATTGGTTGAAACACATCCTTTCGTACCGTTTTATTGGTCAAAAGTAGTATGACGTAGTAAAAGTGTAATAGTCATTGAACATTTTGCAGTAAAATCTTTTCTTGAATAAATATTGTTATTCTTCAATGTTAGAAATATTAATGATATATATTCCTAAAGAGAAAAGATCTGTGTTTATAGCAATGTATGTTTAATTGATTTCGTTTTGAAATTATGATATGTTTTGAGGTTATGACTTATAACACTAGTGTGTCACAAATATGAAGCACTAGTATTATTATTATTATTATTATTATTATTATTATTATTATTATTATTATTCCCTATTAGAACCCTATTTTTCTGTTTCGTTACTAGTGATGACACTTATAGGAGGAGGGAAAACCTCACCTTCCAATGAACTTAGAAAACAGTGGAATGAAAAGCAATGCAAGAAGCCATAAAACATGTTTGCGAAAAGACGTCAGAGACAATCCATCTGGATTCAATATTAGGGTTGGGAAAACACCTTCTAATGAAGATGCTGAATGATTCTTCTGTGAAGAAAGTTTTCTGATGACGCAGGGCGAGAAGATTGAGTCACGTGCATTATGTGGACACATGTTGATTGTGCAGGATACGAAAAGGGGTGTTACATTTGGGATTATTGCAAGTAGAAATAGTACCAAATTCCAATTGCTTTATAAGAACTTTTCTTAGTAGAGGCCATTTTGACTTTGCAATTTCGTTAATCTTATAACTAGTTAATAGTATTCCATATCTGAATCGGTCATTTGTAAAACCATATGAGTCACAGAAAATAAGTTTCGAGAAAAATATAAAAAACTACGATGAAAGAGTAATGGAACGGAGAAAAATTCTCTCCGGCGCCGGATTTGAACCCGGGTTTTCAGCTCTACGTGCTGATGCTTTATCCACTAAGCCACACCGGATACAACCCCGGCGTCGGACAGAATTGTCTCTGATTGAGTTCCAACTCTTGGGTTCCCTCTAGTGGCCGCCCTCTGCACTACGTCATAGATGTCTATGAACATAGGACCGAAGTCCACACATGTGCTGAGGTGCACTCGTTATGAGTGACTAGTTGGCCGGGATCCGAAGAAATAAGCGCCGTCTTAAATCACTTCGTGATTTACGCATACCATATGGTTAATGGATTTTCTGTTAGGTTTGTGAAAATTTTACAGGAGGACCATACCTTAGTATGTCTGATTAAAAAATCATTGTATCTTAATTATCACATTTCATATCACCTTAAAATATGTTTTTAATTTCTTGGACTCGTGTTGTTTTAACAAGTACCAATAACAACTCCATTATCCTGACAAAATATGAAGTGTACTGTTTATTGTAGTGTGAAATACATTATTATACAGTTTTCAATCAATTTATTTGTTATTTTTATTTCATATTCAAAATGATTCGTAACATTCACAAATTAAATTCAAAATATCATAGTCGACTTAAAAAAAGTTATTCGCGAGTAATTAATTTTCATACCAATGTGTCGCATGTTTAATGGCAGTGTATGAGTACAGACATATCTTCAGTTCACAATAAGAAAATAACATGAATTGCATATTACCTCTCCAAAAAAGATGGTGTTTCTTGCTTTGGGATCTCTCTTCGAGGACTTTTTCTCTTCATATCATGCACTTGTGCAAGTCCTTGAAGGTATACAAGTACACATCTTGTTCATTTTTCCTTTCAAATGACGTAGTTTTATTAAAAATGTCTTTTCTATCATGCGTTAATCGTTAAAGTCACATGAGTCCGGGACTGATGTGGTTTTGAAAAAACTTAATATTTTAAGATTTTATAGAATGTTTAGTAATGATCGGACTCATGTTGTTTTGACTGGAAATGATGCATCTACCCATAGTGCTTTCTATAGTACCGGTAACTCATTTTCGTAAAAATGTGGACTCATGTGGTTTTACAAATTACCGATTCATTTCTACCTCCATTTTTATGAAGGAAATATAAGCTTATTAGATTTTGAGGAAATTATTTTTTTTTCAAACATTTTATAACATCTTACGAACTTCCAAGTCCGGTATACCATTCACAGGGAGATCAACAATAAATAGGGCGATACTTTACATTCAGTATTCAGATATGTAGGTAAAAAAAAAAAAAACAAAAGAACAAAAAAAGATGGTATTCCATATTTGTAACACTTATCATACTAGTTTCGTTGTATTCTCCCTTCACTCTGGTATGTTGTCTTTTTCTTTTTCTACTGTTAACTTAATGTCCAATGTTCAGAACCTCTGGAGGAGAGCTTGTAGGCCTACTGAAGGTGAAGATATTCATTTGTTTTGATTAACGACGCATTTAACTACAAAAACTGCTCAGAATTTGCAATACAGAGAGATGGAATTAATTATTCAATTCAAATGGGTTGAGAGAAAATCGATCTATTCCGTCGTAATATCGTATCCCGTTATTTGATGGGCGAACTAAGGGAAATCACAAAAATATTACAATCGGAATGTCTGACCTTGAAGATCGAATTCCGAATCCGGCGGATTGAAAGCCAGCAGGCTACCCTGCGGCTGGCTGACATATCTACCTGGCAATGAAAGGGAGAAGGCAAGTTCGATCAAACCAACAGATGGAAGCATTTACAAAGGAAACAAAGGAGAGACGCACGGACGATCACGTGAGATCTAGTGCCCATCGCATCGGTTGCGGTCTAGAAATCCCTGGGGATTAGCAGGATTTGAATGGCAAATAGTGTCTCGAACTCCGCTTTATAGACCTGTTGTTACAAATAGCTAGTACGGGGTCGTAACTATTTTAGTTGTTTTATCGCCCGAGGTAAATTTTACCACCCGCAAAGCCGGAACACTTAACGATACCAACTTTACGGCAGTTATGTGTGAGCCGCCAATATCCTGGATGAAATTAGACAGCTCTTTTGCTCCAGTAAAAGATTTCGCTGTTCGTTAGGTTACCCTGCGACTCCAAGCTGAGTGTTGTTTAATTTGTTCATCTGACAAGTAGCTCCTAAAGTGATCGTTAAAGGACTGAGTAAGTTCTGAAAACAGAAAGCTATTAAAACTCTGCACACCATATACAGTCGTATCTTTTTAATTTCTAGGTATTCTTCCTTTAGCAGCGGCTCTAGTAGTTTTCACTATTTTACTCCTCTGTATTGCTTTTTTCTCTTTTCTTTTCTCTCCCTGCTCTCTTTTATTTTTCCTCCTTTCTTTTCTTTCTCTTTTATCCCACTCTTCTTTTTTTCTCATTCCCATATTTTCTCCTCTCCTCTTTTCTATTCCTTCTCTTCTTTTCTTATGTTTTTTCTGTCACCTCTCTTTTCTCCTCTTTTCTTTTTCCCCTCTTCTCTCTTTTCTTTTATCTCTTCTCTTATTTCTTTTCTCTTCTCTTTTTTTTCTTTCACTCTTTTTCTTTCCTTTCTCTGTTCTCTTTTCTCCTCTCTTCTTCTCTTGCCTCCTGTCTTCTTCCTCTTCTTTTCTCCTCTTTTCTCTCTGCTTTTTTCTTTCTTTTTCCTCGCATTTTCTTTTATATTTCTTCTCTCTTCTTTTCTTTATCTTTCTCCTTTTTCCTCTAGCTTCTTTTCTCCATTCTTCTTTCTTTTGTCTCCTAACTTCTTCCTCTTCTTTTCTCCTCTTTTCTCTCCCGGCTTTTTTCTTTCTTTTTCCTCGTATTTTCTTTTATATTTCTTCTCTCTTCTCTTCTTTATCTTTCTCCTTTTTCCTCTAGCTTCTTTTCTCCACTCTTCTTTCTTTTATCTATTGTCTTCTTCCTCTTCTTTTCTCCTCTTTTCTCTCCCTGCTTTTTTCTTTCTTTTTCCTCGTCTTTTCTTTTATTTCTTCTCTCTTCTTTTCTTTATCTTTCTCCTTTTTCCTCTTGCTTCTTTTCTTATTTCTCTTCTTTTCTCTCCTGCTCTCTATATTTCATTCTCGTTTCTTTTCTTTCTTCTTTTTCGTATTTTTTCCACTCTTCCTTTTTCTCTCCTTACTTTTCTGTCTTCTTCTTCTTCTCTTCCATCTCATATTTTCTCTTCCCTCTTCTTCTCTTTTAATTCTCTCTTTTTTCTCGTCTTTTCTCTATTCTCTCTTTTGTCTCATTCTTCTTTTCTCTCTCTTTCTCTCATTTTTTCCTCCACTTTCTATCTCATATTCTCATCTTTCCTATCCCCTCCTTCTCCTGTCCTTTCTTATGTACATCACCTCTCATTTATTTGACATCCCTCTGTTCTTCCTGTACTCTTCCATATTTTCTGTGTTCTCACTTCCATTTCTTAGTTGTTGTTTAGTCAACTGTCCGAAGACAGGTTTGAATCTCACAAGTGATACCAACAAGTTACCACGAATGAGGCAACTAGGCCAGAAGATAATTTAGTAGGGTGGCCAGTTCCTTTCCCCCTCCATTGCATACATCGTCGATTAGCTACATATTACTAGTCCGACTTCAGATGCTTACAAACAATATTGTTCTTCCTCTGACACATATCAAAGAGAAAGCCAGAAACTAAACACACTAGAACAATACGAAATATACAGACACACAAAAACACATCCAAATGAAATTCTCAACACACAACTCAATTTCAGAACACACACACTCTTTGACTCCACATTACACTACACAAACACACCCCCACAGGAAACAAAACAAAAGGCGCCAAGACCAGCAACAACCAGTTCTGATGATGACCAATAGCAGGCCGAAACATGTTAACAAGGTAACATAAAATTTAACACGTGAAAGACATATAATACGTTTTTCAAAAATATTTATTTCGAACTAATATGTTATTAGAATCTTTTGTTGTATTATATCCAAGGCATAAGCTTTTAAAATCTGCGTAGTTATATTAGGCCTAATGATCAGTTTGATTTTATCATGAAATAACGCAAATCAATCGTCAGTTCTGTTCAACGAACGAAGTTTCAATATGAGTGTTAAACTCATAATGAGAAACTGTGGTCAATTTCGTGATTAGTGATATTTTTCTTATCGTTCCTAGTTCTTCATGACATTTCACTTCGTGATTAATATATTTACTAAAGCAATTCATAACAGTTTGGATCTAAGCTCTTTCTTCTGCCGCTTCATCTTAGAGCGGTCATCCTGAGTTACAAGGTCACATTCTGTAATTTTCGTTCGTGGGAGACGCTACTGTGAAGACGACAATTTCGCAAGGCCATATTTCGGTTGTCACGGAGCAGTTGGTAAACGGATCCGCCTCTTTTGTTTTCTTGTTACGTGAACGACACGTGTGCGAGAAGGGTGTGTTACTTACGAGGGCCGCTCGTCTCAACTTTCACTTGAACACAAAAGGAGCAACGCGCAGGCTTCAAATTAGAAGCTACGACCAGAGCAGCTACACTTCGCCTGAGAGCTATATCACCTGCCACACCGAGGTGTTAATCTGGCAATTAATAACGACTGAAACACTTGAAGCGCGTCTGACGGAGGAGAGGCTTAGAAATCCATATGATAAATGAAAAACTGTTGGATCGTAAAATGCGCGGCGCAATCAGGTGCTTGGCGCGGAGCTGCTTGCACACGTGTGGTCTGCTTTTAGGCTGATTATGTTTCGTCAGCACGTGTCCTAAATGGGAGCATTTGGGCCACAAGAGGAATAACGAGACTCTGTAGCTAATGGGAAATTCAAAGCAAGTCTTCTCCGTGTTACAGAAACAGTCTCATCTTTATTTCGAATTCGGTATCAGCTCATAGAACGCAATTATACTCTTCGAGTTTGGCCTTTTCTTTCCGTAGTGGTTTTGTTACAATTAGGGAGCGAATTTTGATGAAAAGTCATCTTCGTATTTTTCACATTAAGACGATGCCTATTAATGTATAAATCCTTTCTATGTTAATATCAAAGCAAAAAATTAATTTCTTATATTGCATTTTTTTTACGTTTTTGAACTAATAGGCCATTTTTACATTTTTTTTTCGGAATTTTCTGGTTATTTTTAATATTTTGAAGAACTTTTAGATCATTTGGAATGCATTTTACTCCCTCCTTCTTTACATATAGGCCTGTTAAATCTTTTTCTAAGCAAACAGATCGTTAATAGGCCCTACTATAGTCCCGTCGCTCTAATTTCCGGCAGCCAATCGCGTTGCAGGTCGGCTACATTTAAACGTGTGCGTCTTGTCATTCGCTGATTCATTTCTTAAGGCTCGATAAATACTTAATATAATCGCCCGCCATTTTAGCTCTTTAGTTGGCGTTCACAGAAAGCACACGAAGACGTTATTACCGCTCAATTATTTGCTGAATTACATTGCATTTGATTTATTATCATAGGAGTTACGACATGATAATGTTTAACGGTGTTCCAAATAGATTCCTCTTATGGTAGCTCGGCAACGTAAGAACAAAAATGGCTAATGATACTACCTACCTAGACTTTATAGAGCCTTCACTTTCTAAGACGTAAGCAAAGATTCGGAGTCACGCCGGAAATAACAGCGTCGGGACTATAGTTATATACCTACTGAATAAGTGAGCAAGAGTGAAGTTTGAGTTTTATAGTTTGTTCCAAACTCTAAAGTCATCCCTCATTTCACTGAAGGCTTCACCTCGCTCAACGGAAGTAGTATAAAATGCTTGACAACAGCTTAGTTTAAGTGAAGGCTTTGACCGCTACTGTTCTTTTGTTGGTACGAGGGTGTCTTTACAATTTATGTTTGGAAGAGGGGAAATTTTCACGGTTTCCTGAACAATAGGATGTTGTGTCCCCAGTATGGTTCGGAAGGGATGTACTATAGTAGAAAGTATTTTCAACACAAAGATTGCAAGAATGCACGCTTCACCCACAATTTGTTTTGTTATTTAACTCCCCCGATCTGGAAGGTCTAGTAACAACAGTGAAGAGCGGGATGAGCAGGAGGAGACGTAGAATGAAGGCACTGACATAGACCACCCCTGATTTCAACAATAATTTTAATACTCATTCAAACATTTACGATTTTATCAACATTTTAAAAGAATTTCAGATAGAAACGTATATCAAGCTACAAAGTATAAATACACAGAGAATAATAAAACGAGCTACCAGAAATAAGCAACTGCGTATATGCAAAGCCCTAGAAAAATATAAAGCAGGGAATTTGTCCATGGTAGATTTTATTAAAATTACTTCTTATCATTTTAATCCAAGATAAGTTTGTCCAGTCGGTCTGGGTGGCGCAGAAGGTTAAGACACCTGGCCTCTGTGCCCGAGATTTTTTTAATATCTGTCCATGGTAGATTTTATTAAGGGGACCCTGTAAGCAAAAATTCTTGAAATTTTCTTTTTCCCGTTTTTTATACTATAAAGTACTACATTAATTTCTGTTTGAGATATATATATATATATATATATATATATATATATATATATATATCATGATGCTCTCTTCTTTCTAACCCTTTCTAAAACAAAAGTGAATAAGGTCCTGGAATGCACAAAAATGGTAATTGTGTTCTTTAAAGCTTGTTTTCCAAAATTGTATTGTATTATTGGGACGGGGTTCGTCTGTACAGTCAAAGAGAAATTTTGCAATAATTGCAAATTATTTTTTTTCTATACAATATACAATATAAGAAAGCGTCTCTTGTTTTCTCTATACAGTATACAATAGATGAAACTGAAAGGTTTAAATATAAATATAGACATGTTGAAAATTGAATCTCGTTTTTCCGCGAAGTTATTTTTGTGACATTAAGAAACAATTTTCTCAGAAGCTATAAGCTATAGAGCTATGAAATTTTTACAGCATGTTTGTGTATCATCTGACAATGTTTGGTCATTTTTTGAAAGCTCTTGAGCACATAATAGTCATAATTCAATTTTGATTTCAGATAAAAATGTTGAAAATATTTCTCTTGAAAAAAAAATCATAAAAAATACACTTCATGTTTAAAGGAGTAAAAAAAAAGACAGTAAATACAGAAAGGTTGTAAAATATAATGGAGAAAATTTGGTTAACATATCACTAATAGTTTCTGAGAAAATTGTTCCTAAAATATAGTGATTTAGCATTGCTTGTATGGGACGTACAGTCTCCCGTTAAAAGTACTTCTTTTCATGAGAACCATTTTTAACATGCAACTTGCCAATCCTAATCCTGGATATAATGAGAAGGAAAATGTTCTCTGTAGCATTCGGACGTGTTTACACTTCCATGATACCGATATTTAGTAGGAATGCATGTCAGATTATATGTAATTCTTTCCATTGAACGAATTTACAGTTTGCCAACTGAACATATTGAGAATGTAATCAATAGCTTCCCCAAAACACGCTATAAAAGTCTCATATGAAACAGTTTTTATCTCAAAAAGGAAGTAAAAACTATCAAAATTGTATTAAACTTTTTTGTTTGTAATATATCAACGAATAACCCCCTTAAATTAATGACATTATTTACGGCTCATCCTATATACATGAACATGAATTAAAATACATTAGGCCTACAGTGTTAAAAAGTGCATAGTAACTTACTTTTTAATTGGTTTATTTTACGACGATTTATCAACTGCGATGGTTATCTAGCATCTGAGCGACATGAAGGTGATAATGCCAGAGAATTGAGTCAGGGTCCAGCGCCGAAAGTTACTTGGCATTTGCACTTAATGGACTGAAGGGAAAACACCGGAAAAAGCCTCGACTATAGTCGCGACGCTGCTATTTCCGGCGTGACTCCGCCTCTTTGCTTACGTCTTAGGAAGTGAAGGCGCTATAAAGTCTATGTAGGTAGTATCGTTCGCCATTTTTGTTCTTTCGTTCCTGAGCTACCATACGAGGAATCTATTTGCCACACCGTTAAACATTATCATGTCGCAGCTCCTATGATAATAAATCAAACGCACTGTAATTCAGCAAATAATTGAGCGGCAAATAACGTCTTCGTGTGCTTTCTGCGAACGCCAACGAAAGAGCCAAAATGGCGGGCGATTATATTAAGTATTTATCGAGCCTTAAGAAATTAATAACGTCTTCATAAGCGAATCACAAGACGCACACGTTTAAATATAGCCGACCTGCAACGCGATTGGCTGCCGGAAATTAGAGCGACGGGACTATAGGTAACTTGTCTCAACCGTGATTTGAACCCGGGCTCGCTTGTTTCACGATCAGACATGGTAACCGTTACTCTGCAGCTGTGGACTGCACCTTAAAAAATTCGAGTATAAATCCCCTGTCAATTTTTTTTTCTGATTTTTAAGTCTGTTGGTGACGTCATTGTGACAAATTCGTGGATAACGAGAAGACAGGCTTCGGCATAAATTGGAGTCACGTAATTATCATGGTCCAGTAATGGTCATCTTGACAATCGCCTAATATAAATACATGTTCAAAGTTCTAAAAAACAAAGGAATTGCTATATCAAACTCATGTTAAACGTGCATTTATATATAAAGTTGTTCAATGTTGGCCAAGTTATGACTAAGAACGTGACGTCACGCCGTAGCCTGTCTTTCTGACAAACTTGAACTTACGTAAAAAGTGACGGGCATTCTTGCGATACCGTCCCGCACGTGGCGAACGCTTTCCAGTCAAGGTTCAAAGGTGCAGCTGTATACATTCACAGAATCAAGAGGTTTTGCTCTTATGAGCGTTTGTTCTTATTCTTCTTCACGATCGCAATCAGCCTTGTAGACCACAGTATTAATTTGGAACCCCCTTCTCTTGTTTTTGGAGGTCCTTCCCTCGCAGCGTTTTCATTCCATTCCGCTCC